>NW_010361624.1:276159-328844 GCF_000414095.1 Morus notabilis
ATTATAATATCATATTATATGATAAAATAATAATATTAGAGTTATTAATATAATTATATTATTATTTGTTACAATATTACTATTATATTATATTATATTACGAGTCTAAATTTTAGATTAAGAAGATTGTAAATTTTAAATTTTAATAGGAGTATTATGAAAGTTTTATTAATTGTACTATGCTGATTCTCGCACAATTTAAAAGCTAAAGTTGTCTTTAAGCTGCTTCTGATTTGGCTGTAGATTCTTGAAAAATTCTTGAAAAAATACTTTTGAGAAGATTTACCAAACACTAAAATCAGCTTCTGCTTGAGTTTGGAAGAGAAAAACAATACCAAACTAAGCCTATGTCCTCTTTAAATATGCATACGTTTTCTTTAATGAGAAAATACGTGTAAGTTATCATTTAGTCGTTTAACTGTTGGATTAAAAAAAATGCATCATGCAAATTAAATTTAGCCGTTAGATAATGAAAACAGACGATCTAAACTATTAAATATTTTTTATGCGAAAGGAAATAACTTGTTTTTAACGGTTAAAATTTCTTAGTATTGTGTACATGATAGTTTTCACATAGAGAAAATGAGACAAATACTTTCTTAAATGTATGAATTTAAAATTTTACATCATACTTTTGATTAATATTCTTTTTAGTTAAATAATTATATTAGTGAATGGTTATTAAGTAAAAGTAAAAAGTAAATCCAAATGCGAGCACAAAACAAATTTTTCTTTTTAACGTCTAATGCAGGCCGGCTCGTATTGTTCATGTTAGAACCTAGAAAGAACCCATTGTGCAAGAATAACTTGAAACAAAAATAACCCACAAAAGGAGGGAATTTAAATAGACCTCATCAAATAGATTTGGCACTGAAAAGGAGCCGTTGCCCCTTTAAGAAACCAAACCAAATGCATTTTGCCAATTTGTTGGTTTTTGTTACATACAAATCCAGCTATTTGGCGGCAACAAAAATAAAAATCGAAGCAAGAAAAAATAAAAAGCAACCAACAAAATAAGATAAAAAAACAATTACCACTCTCACATCATAGAGCGTGGGGCTCATACTCCATATTATTCCAGAACTATTTCCCAACCACGACAGAAACTGTACATCACGCGCTTTATTGGAGCGTGGTCCTCAACCCCAAAAAAAACCCAATGTGAAAATTAAAAATAAAAAAGAAACAAAAAACTCTCTTCTATGCTCCTCTGTACGCCCTAGGGAACTTTATAAAGCTGAAACAACAAAACGAGGAAAAAAAAAAAAAAAAATCAGAACGAAAGAAAGCTTCAAAAAAGTCCCAAAACCCAGACCCCAATCTTCACACAATGGAGCCTAAAGAGCTCAGAATGCATTAAACCCAAGAGCTTTTCGGTGCTTCGTGAAATCTGCATCTAGGGTTTTGCTGTTTTTCTTCGTCAAAATCTCTTCTTTTCATTCGAGCTTGGAACAAAGTCAAGTCCACTCCACTCGGGTGAGTCTCTCATTTCAATGATTCTGATCTTAATCGGAGCCTTTTCGGACACCCAATTGGATTAATAACGCGATCGATCAGTGCCCATCTGCTTGAAACATCAAATTTCTGCGTATTTATACGAGTATTGATATTGTATATAGGAGCATTTATATATTGGTGTGTAGAATTATTCTTTTTGTGATTCTTGTCATGCGATATTCGTCGTCGACATCGGTTACGTCGTCGCCGGAGGAAAGAAAGGGTGGTTCTAGTCCGTCGGGCCCTCGGCTTCGGAAGAAGCACAAGAGGCTTGACGCCATATGTGAGGAGGAGTACAATAGAAACCATGGGGATTTGAATGATAGTGGCGGAGGGGCGGTGGTGGGGAAGGGGACGGAGAGTGCTGATTTTGAGATCCGAAGAAGCTCGCGGGTTCGTAAGGCTCCGGTTTTGCTTGATGTATCGCCTCCGCCACCGAAGAAGCGGCATAAGAATAAGAAGGATGGTTGTATCTCTAGTAACGAAAAGAATGTGAGAAGTACGCCACGCGGGGTCAGCGCATATTCAGAGGAGTTGGATACCCCTGGCAGTTGGAAGTCCAGGTTGAGATCAAGAGGTAGAAGTGTGAGGTTTGAAGTGAAAGAGGAATTGTATACTCCGAGGGGGAAAAGGAAGCTTTTTGAGGATGTAGATGATGATAGAGCTCAAGAGAACTTTTCGGGTAAAGAATTGGGCGGTGAAAAAGGTGAATCAGAAGGTGGAAAGTATACGGTCGTGAAGTCGAAGAGACCAGGTAGGATTAAGGCTACAAATAGTTCAAATAATGCAGAAAAAGATAATGATGACGGTGTTGTTAAAGATGAAGTTAGGAGGGAAGAAGCAGAGCTTGTTGGAAATGAGGAAAAGGAGGTTGAATTGGAATCGGATAGTGATTTAGGTAGCGTTACTGAAAGGGAAAAAGTAGTTAGTGATGATGCCACGCAGCTAGTCGAGACGGAGGGGGGTTTGCAGATGGAGGATGGGTGCGTTTTCAGTGATACAAAGGAAACATTGGACAATTCATCGAAAATGGAAACATTGGACAATTTGGAGGGCATTAAACATGTAGAGAAGCAGATGGAACAGTTAGACCTCGGACAAAATCAAACTGATGTAGTGGAAACTGCTGGACGCTTCGCAAATGAAACTGATGTGGCCATTGAACATCTAGAGAAGCAGGCAGAGCAATTAGACTTTGGACAAAATCAAAGTGATGTTGTGGAAATTGTTGTATCCTCTGCAAATGAGATGGAAGGTGCAGGTTGTTCTAATGGGAAGGATGTGAAGGGGACTGAGCATGATGAAGGGTCTCATGCGAAAGAAAATGATGTTGAGACGAAAATTACCAAATGTGCTGCAAGTGATACGCCTGGCAAACCGCGCATCAAGGAGGGCAGACGTTGTGGTTTGTGTGGAGGGGGGACAGATGGTAAGCCTCCAAAACCATTAGCTCAAGATATGGGTGAGAGTGAACATGAGGTGTATAGTGGCTCTTCAACTTCTGAGGAACCTAATTATGATGTATGGGATGGTTTTGGTGATGAGCCTGGTTGGCTTGGACGCCTTTTGGGTCCTATAAATGATCGTCATGGAATTGCTGGAATATGGGTTCATCAACATTGTGCAGTATGGAGTCCAGAGGTGCGCTTTCTTGTCCCGTCTAATCTTTTGTGCTTTGCATGATGGTATCCAAGTATGACCATTTATTATGTATGGTGTTTTGGAGTCATTTTCTTTGGCTACACCACATCGATTATCGTCACTAATAGAACAACTTAGATTATAAACTTAAATGGGGGAAACCTTGTCTACTGCGATATTTTCTTTCAGGTTTTGTAACCATTGGTTTGTACTTTGTAGTATATTGCTCTGGTCTTTAATTGTTCCAGTTCTATTTGTAATAGAAGAAAATCTGTCTACTAGGGTATTAGCTCAATTTTCAATGGCGTAACTATCAAATAATAAATAACCACACCTAAGATCTGATTTTCCATAACTGCCAAGTTAGCATTCTAGGACTCATTAGATTAAAGTTGAGTCGAGTGATTGTCACAGTAACTTTCCATTTACTTTTATTTGTGTTTGCACTTTGCAGGTTTATTTTGCTGGGCTAGGTTGCTTGAAAAATGTAAGGGCTGCCCTTTGTAGGGGAAGAGTGTTAAAATGCACTCGATGTGGAAGGCCAGGAGCCACTATTGGATGTCGTGTTGATCGATGTCCGAAAACTTACCACTTGGTTAGTTACTCTTTGCAATGGAAGAAAATTCAAGAATTTACCAACCTCAATATAAGAGTTTGTGTGTTCTTATAAAAAAAAAAAAAAAAAAAGAAAAAAAAAAGAAAAAAAGAGTTTGTGTGAGATATATGTGGATGTCCATATCTTTGGCCAGATATGACAGTACTCAGTTCCCAGTAAGCAATTGCAACAATCTTTGATGGTATACTAATACGCTGTTTTTTTCAGCCTTGCGCACGAGCAAATGGGTGCATCTTCGATCATCGCAAATTTCTCATAGCATGCACAGATCATCGGCATCTCTTCCAACCTTATGGCGTCCAGTATTTTGCGAGAATAAAGAAAATTAAGGCAAAGAAAATGAAGTTGGAAATAAGAAAACATGCAAATGATGCTTGCCGAAAGGATATTGAAGCAGAAGAGAAATGGTTGGAGAACTGTGGCGAAGATGAAGAGTTTTTGAAGCGTGAAAGCAAGAGACTTCATCGAGATTTGGCTAGGATTGCACCTGTATATATTGGAGGTGGAGAGTCTGAGTCTGGAAAAGTGTTTCAGGGTTGGGAATCTGTTGCTGGCCTTCAAGACGTCATCCAGTGCATGAAGGAAGTTGTCATATTGCCTCTACTATATCCAGAGTTCTTTGATAATCTTGGCCTTACACCACCTAGAGGTGTTCTTCTTCATGGGTATCCTGGAACAGGTAAAACTCTAGTCGTTCGGGCATTAATAGGTGCATGTGCCCGTGGTGATAAACGGATAGCTTATTTTGCCCGAAAAGGTGCAGATTGCTTAGGGAAATATGTTGGTGATGCTGAGCGCCAGCTAAGACTATTATTTCAAGTTGCTGAGAAATGTCAGCCATCTATTATATTTTTTGATGAAATAGATGGATTGGCACCTTGCCGCACAAGGCGGCAAGATCAGACCCATAGTTCAGTTGTGTCAACATTGCTTGCACTCTTGGATGGTCTAAAATCTCGAGGTTCAGTTGTAGTCATAGGTGCAACAAATCGTCCTGATGCGGTTGATCCAGCATTACGGAGGCCTGGAAGATTTGATAGGGAGATCTATTTTCCACTTCCGTCACTCAAGGACAGAGCTGCTATTCTCTCTCTTCACACGCAAAAGTGGCCAAAGCCAGTTACTGGATCCTTGCTCCAGTGGATTGCAAGAAAAACCGCAGGCTTTGCTGGTGCAGATCTGCAGGCACTTTGCACTCAAGCAGCCATTACTGGTTTGAAGAGGAATTTCCCTCTGCAGGAGATATTGTCCGCAGCTGAGAAGAATTCCTGCAGTAAACGCCTTCCTCTCCCTAACTTTGCAGTGGAGGAGAGGGATTGGTTGGAAGCTCTATCGTGTTCTCCACCTCCCTGCTCTCGTAGGGAAGCTGGAATGGCTGCTAATGATGTAGTATCTTCTCCTCTTCCATTGCACCTCATTCCTTGTCTGCTGCAACCGTTGGCTGCTTTGCTCATCTCCCTTTACCTCGACGAACGTGTCTGGTTGCCAGCTCCACTCTCTAGAGCTGCTAGTATGATTAAAACTGTGATTGTTTCTAACTTGGCCAAGAAGAAATTAAACAGTGATTGTTGGTGGTCATTTTTTGATGATTTTATTCGACAAACAGATGTTGCAAAGGAAATAGAAAGGAATCTTCTGGATTCTGGCATTTTGGATGGAGATGCTGACATAACTACTTCTAGTGGTTTTGATGATGAGATTGATGACAACAATGCTATCTCGGGCTCATATGTGAAACATAATGGTAAAACCAACACAAATTTGACACGGTACACATCATGCCCGTCGAGAAATAAATCAGGATTCCGAATGTTGATTGCTGGAAGTGCTGGATCTGGTCAGAGGCATCTTGCTTCTTGTCTTGTTCGCTGCTTTGTTGGGAATGTTGAAATTCAAAAGGTTGATTTGGCTACAATTTCACAGGAAGGGCATGGAGATGTGGTGCAGGGGATAACACAAATATTAAGTATGTTCCCCCTCTTTTAAACTCTAGAATTTATTATTCCTTTATTAAGTATGTTCCCCCTCTCTTAAACTCTAGAATGTATTATTCCTTTCAAAGCTGTTCTTTTGCAACCTCCCCAAATGCTGGTTATTTTTATTATTGTTATTTTCTGGTTGCATTATTATCATCGTCCGTGATGCCTTAAGGTTATGCTTGGTAGGAGGGACAAAAAATAGGTAGGGGGAAGAGGTAGACAACCTTGGTGAGAAGAATTGAGAGGTCTTAAGATTATTGACAGTCGATTGGTAAATGATAAAGGTTTAATTAATGCAGAATTAGAGTGATGCAAAGTCAATAGAGAATCCCAGGACGAGAAAGAAAAGGATAAGAGGGTAAGAGAAAAAAATAAAAAGAGAGGAGAGTGAGTATCTGAAACTATGTCAAATTTCAATGATTAAAAATTGTCCAATCAGTTGATTTGGCTATAAGGCTTGTTGACAGAACATTGAAATTGAAAGCTAAGGAGCTAATCTGGAGACATACAACCTAACAGAATCATAGAATGAGTTATTCATTCAAACTTCGAGTACCGCATTATTGTTGATCCTCTTGCATGAGTATATGCTTTAAAAGGTTGTAAGATTAAATAAACTAAATATACTAAATTAATATTTTTACTGATTGCTATTTTTGTCGCAGTGAAATGTGTCGGTGTGACTTCATGCATGGTGTTCATGCCAAGAATAGACTTGTGGGCTGTAGAAACTCCTCAGCAAGCGGTAGAAGAGAGTGATTCCTTTTCAACCAACCTCCATCACAGTGAGAAGGATAATGTCTGTATTGGTCATGATCATGTTTTAGAAAAAGAAAACATTTCCAGTCCACAGACATGCAAAACAGCAGAATTAGCTGGAGACCAAGGTGTTGCACAGAAGGCCTCGAGTTCCTGGAGCTTATTTGTTGAGCACGTGGAATCTCTTCATGTTTCTACATCTCTGATGATTCTGGTATCTCTCTCTCTCTCTCTACACACACACACACACATATCAACAGTCGGTGTAATTGTTCCCTGGTTTCTATATAGTTGCCGTGAGGCAGTTCTTCATTGTTAGTATTATTATTGGTACTAGTACTATTATTAGGGTTAGGGTTTGGCTAGATCAACACCATAACAACATTAAAGGTTTATAATTTGGGATGCTTTTTTTTTTTAACTTTTCTTTTCTTTTGTTTTTCATCAGGCTACATCGGAAGTTCCGTATTTAATGCTTCCCGCTGAAATCAGACAGTTCTTCAAGAAAGAGATATCAAATTGCGCTCAGTCAACTCATATGGAGCAAACAGTTCCTAGATTTGCTGTGCAAATTGATGGGAATTTTGACCGTGATTCCGTAATTAATCTATCTGCAGCCAAGTTATCAAGGGATGTGGTTCGACAGCTAATTCAATTTATTCACCAAAGTTCTCACATCCATAAGACGTCATCGGAGAATAGAACGTTTGATATGATTGAAGAGCAGGCAGGAATACTAAATCTCAATACTGCTCATGTATCAGAGAAGAGCAGGCAGGAATGCTAAATCTCAATACTGCTCATGTATCAGATGATGCACCAACACGATGTAATGACGAATCTGTTGTTAAAGCTCCTCTTCCACCTAACAATAGAACTGTCAAGGGAAGATCGAATTTGCATCTAGCAATAGCGTCATTTGGCTTCCAAATTCTTCGATATCCTCATTTTGCCGAGCTCTGTTGGGTCACATCAAAACTCAAAGACGGTCCCTCTGCGGACGTAAGTGGACCTTGGAAAGGCTGGCCTTTCAATTCTTGTATTGTTCGCCCCAGTAACTCAGAAGAAAAGATAACGGTTGGCTCCAGCTCTGGCAACGTTAAAAGCAAAGAAAAACCTGGTTTAGTTAGGGGCTTAATTGCTGTCGGTTTATTGGCATACAGAGGTGTGTACACATCACTCAGAGAAGTCTCCTTTGAGGTTCGGAAGGTTTTCGAGCTTCTAGTCGGACAGATCAATGAAAAAGTTCAAGCTGGGAAAGATAGATATCAATACGTTCGCCTTTTGTCACAAGTGGCATATCTAGAAGATAAGGTTAACAGCTGGGCATACACACTGCAAAAGTAATATTCTCATCCAAATTGGTACGCTTGCAACTTCATTTTCGTTTTGTACTCTGTTTTGTAATTATGTTTCTTTATATTTCAGTTTAGAGCTGGATGCTCCAGTGATTGCGGCAAACTCTCAGCTCAACAGCGCCATAGCTCCAGTTAACCAAGTTCAAAGTGAGGAATGTGAGCCACATGAAGAAAATCCACAAGGATTTGCTTCCAAAAAAGTTGACTCTGTAGACTTGAACAAGGAAGGTGGTGATTTCAGTTGTCCTAGTGCCGAGGGTAGAGTTGCAACTACAGATGCGTCTCTGCAGAATGCTGTCATGTTGAATTCTATGCCAGACAAAACCGTTCACAATCCAGAGGATTCTCACCAGTTGTTGGGTAAAATTTTGAATGGGCAGAATGGGACGCACCCCGAACCACCCGAGTCTGAAAATGGCAGAAACAATATGTTGCTGGACAGAGATTCTCGACTCTTGGAACTTCCAAATGGACTTGCATGCACTGATTCTGCTGTCATATCTGAGGATGGTCTTGGTTCCGGAGAATCAGGTGATGTGAAGTGCTCTATCAACAGCGGCGTCTCCAGCCACGTTCCTGATACCCCTAGAGAGACTGCTAATGTGCCTAGGCCTGATACTGACGGGAATGTTCAAAATGTCAACTTCCCTTCAGTCAAAGCTACCAAGTCTGAGGATGTATGTTTATACCGTTGTTGCCCCGAATGTGTAAACATTCTCCTCAGTTTGACAAAGAAAATTCTTATTCATGAATGGGAATCGGACAAGAGTAATTGGACGGTGGAGGATGTTCACGATGTTGTGGCATCGTTATCCATTGATTTTCTTTCGGCCGTTAGAAGAGTTTGTGTTGCTGAGAATAGCAGCGGCAATGTGTTTGATGGAAAACCAAGAAAAGACGAGAAGTTGATTGAATGTCCAGAACTGAGGACATGCAATTGCAGCAATTCCGGAAATGGGATTTTTGTGCCAATGGAATGTAGTTGTCATTCGGTCATCCGTATTATGAAAGCGGATACTTTCCGAGATAATCAATCCATACGTGAAATGAATTTTATTTTCAGAGATGGTGTGCTGTTTAATATGGATCCTGACAAGGATGCTTCTTTTCACTGTAAATTTGAGACAGTATGCCTCTGTTCTCTTATGGAATCAATACTAATGATCAAGCAGTCTTCCGATTGATTTGATTATGTCACAGCTTGGATTACTTAGCAAAGGAGATGCTTGGTGCGGCGGAATTAGTTTCTAAATTTACTAGAGATATCAAAATTTTGTTGGACTCGGTGAGTCTTTATACAGATTCCCTTTTGTTCCATGATGAGAAAAACTGAAAGGGCTTTCTTTTTCTGCAATTTACTTCATATAAGTTTTGACTCTCCTTTGACTGGAGCTAATCTATACCATGTAAGTATTATTTTGATGTTAGTCGTTCGTTATTCTTTCATAACTATATAATTCATACTTCATGTGTATAAAGCTCTCTTTTTTAAACGTGCTGATGGTAATCGATTTCTTAGTTCTGCAAGTATTTGCATGTTATGTCAGTTTGCCAGGAGTATCTTTGGCTAGATGAGATTAACATGCAGGCATGTAAATGGGATGAGACGGCTAAAACCCGCCCCGGGCCGTCCCATTTACATCCCTAGATGGGAAGAATTGCTGAACTTGTATACGGTTTAGGTTTGGTTTTTATCAGATGAAAGCTAGAATTTTATTTTATTTTTTTTTTTTTCTAAGAGCGTTACTTCCATACTTTGTACATCAAGGACGTTAAATAATGTTATAAAAACATGAATACTTTTTAAATTCAGTTTGGATCTTGGTAGTTTTCATGGCTTAAGAAATATATTTTTCGGAGACATGAACTTTTTAGATACATAGGTGAAATGGTCAGGCCTTGGTTTGCTCCCACAAGGTGTGGGTTCGAACCACCTCATGGGCACCTTCATGACAAATGTACTAGTTTCATGCCTTTTAAAGATTGTAGGCCGTGTTTGGAATTGATTCTGTTTTGTTTTTCACGTTTTTTGAAAAAAAAATAAAAACGTTTTTAAAACAGCGTTTGACACAATAAAGATAAAAAACGGAAATGAAAATGATTTTTTGGTTTAGTGTAAAATGAGAGAAATAAAAAACGACTTTTAGTCGTTTTTCATTTTTTATTTTTATTTTCTCCTCTCTCGAGCAGAGAGAGAGAAAGAGATACATTAAAGGGGTTTTTTTACACTGAAAATAATCTCTTAATAAAATTATCAAATACATTTTCAAAAATGATTTATGTCTGAGATTGAAAACATTTTTATTTTTATTTTCATACAAAAAATAAAATTATTTTAGAACGAGTTTTAAACACGCTGATAGAGTTTGGAGGGCTCCAATTTCTAATTTGTGCTCACAAAGTGGGTTCGGGCGATTTCTGAGTATCTATGAGAAGGACCTCGATGTTGATAAAATGTCTTCTATCCAAGAGCGTCATTGCATCACAGCAGGGACGTCTCCAACGTTGTTTATCAAGATATCTGGTGATGTTCATTAAGGGGAAAAAAAAAAAAAAAAAACCCTCTGGTGATGATAAGATTATTATGTTTTTACAGGATATTCTCATTCTATTTCTAATGTTATGTTTGGAGAAGTTAGGGAGTGATAGAAGATTAGTGGATTTCTCAACCATGGGAAGAGTTCCAACTATTTGAGAGTCAATAATCGGTTGGAGTAAGAGGTGGTGACTATTTGACCTTTTTTTTTTTTTAAGGATGTTTAAAATTGTTGTTGAGGATTGTTTTTAGATTGTTAAATGATCCGAGTTAGGATGTTTGGTTTGTTATTGTCAATTGAGTTGTAAAAAATGTTGCCTAACCACATAATTGGGAAGTATGACAAGAGTTATTTTAAAAAAAAAAACTCAATTAGGATGGTTGTCCCGACTTGACCTAAAGTGGCTCTACCATTGGCCTTTGACAAGTTTGTAGTTGAAGAGAGAATGTGAAGCTTGTGGCCGCAAAAAAAGTGCAGTATTGGTCATTTTGGGTTAATGGAGCAATGTTTTATGCCTCGTTCAGTTCGCGGATTCGAGTTTTCAATTTGAGTTGAAATGTGATTTTATGTGAGAGCTTTTCACTATAGTAGAAAAAGTTAGATGCGATTTTTTGTGAGAACTTTTAATTGTAGTAGAACTAAAATTATAAACTCGAATCGGTGAAATAAACAAAGTCTTAGATTGTAGATAATTTTTGCATCACTGTTCTACCTTTGACTTCATTAAGGAGGCAAAAATTGAAATGAAACTAAACGCGTTTTCTCCTTCAAGAACAAGTATAAATAAATTGATCGTTTTAAATATTCATAGTATTTATTAAATAATAAGTGTGTATAAAAAGTGAATTTCATTTCTTATTCAAATCATTCAAAATATCTTTTTTTTATATATAAACATAGAAATAGAAAATAAATTACGTCGAGCAAGAAATTAACATAAAAAGATTATAATATTTGTCAGATAAAGTAGTATAGGTAGGTTAGAATGGGAAAATAAACCACCACCATATAAAGCCAAAAGCATAAAAAATAAGTGACCCGCTCGTTTGTGATTCATGAATGGTAATACTACCCTTGCTAATACATTAAAACCTCTATAAATAAATGATCTGGTTAAATGCATGTGATAATAATTTTCAAAGCCTTTAAGACCCAACGATTATAAATTAATAATTAATTAAATAAATGATTAATAACTTATAAAATTTGAAAACCTACATACATTGTATGTTTATGTACGTACGTACTAACCTTTTTGTACAATGTATACACATCAATGTTTGGATTTCTATGTATGTGCAAATGACATTTATTATTTTTTTGTATGTACCTATAACTTTTAATTTTTATGTGTACACAATTAACTTTTGACCACATCCATTATTCTTTGCATATATATACATCAGTTTTGGTTAAGAAAATGTGCACAAGTTATTAAAACATAAAACTCTACTTAAATTAACAAATGTTCACTTATTAACAAAAATTATTAATTTGTCGATAAATAAATAATCTTTCTAAAGTTATATTTTTTTCTTAGTCCCAATAGTATTAATATGTTTTACTAAGGGGTGTCTTGTAAAAAAAACAAAAAGTTTCCATAGAAGTGTAACATTGGGGGAAAAAAAAATCCGTGTAAGTGTCGGTGTAATTTTTTAGTTTTAAGTTGACATATCTTGAAGCAATCTTATTTTCTCTTTTTCTCCAACACCCGAAGCCATTCATCGACCTTATATGGCGTTTGGTTCATAGATTCAAACTATGTGATTAGAACTATTTTTTATTTACGTGTATTTTTTGTGAGAGAAAATACTGTAGCGAACCACGAACCATGATTCGAATCAGGGAACGAATCTATGTATGGACGGGTCAGCACGCAAATTATAAGTTGACCTTTAGTTTTCGATTCAGAAGTTTTCATTCTCATTGTTATTTCTCATTTAAAAGCGAAATAAAAAAAAAAGATATGCACAAAAAGGACAAATTCTATTATGAGTATACAAATGGAAAAAGCAATTTCAGCAGAAACACAAGAACAAAAAGACAAAAAACTTATATTACTAAGGTAACTAATCACCTCATATCGACCTTGAAGAAATCAAATAATAATAATAATAATAATATAATCAACCATTATTTTCTTGTAACATGGACAGCAAAATCAGGAAAAAAAAATTAAGCTAACCAAGATTAGAAGTACTTACTTTCTAATAACTAAATCATTTTTTATTAAGCACCGACTCTTCCAAATTCTTGACAAACTCGTCAATATAGCCACTGATGAACCCAGGTTTCCCCAACAAATCTCTCCACTTTGCATGGTTTTTCCTCACCATAATCCCCACCTCACTATCTTCATCCACCACAGATTTTATGGCTTTTCTCAAACTTTCCTTTGAAAACCACCCACTTTCTAATTCCTTCTCAACTTCCACAGCAACTTTGATTTCCTTAGCCAAAAGCTTGGTGTTGAGTATTTGGTCACCCAAGTGTGGGACCAACACAATCTGGTTCTTGCTCAACAATGCCTCCCACATTGACCCAAACCCACAATGGTTAACAAAACACCCAACAGAAGGGTGGTTCAGTATCAATGGCTGCTGAACCCAGCCCCCATAAACAATTCCTCTTCCCTTTACTCTCTCCGCGAACCCGACCGGGAATGCTTCCTCCACGGTTTCGCATCCCACGGGCGGTTTCAGGGCTATGAGAAAAGGAAAATCTGTTGACTCGAACCCTAGGAGGAGTTCTTGAAACTGGTCCTTTTTGAGAATATGTTGGCTACCAAAAGCACAAAACACAACCGAACCGGGCTTGAACCGGTTTAGCCACTCGGTCCACCGGACTTCTAATGGGGTGGTATCGGTTGGTTCGGATAAAACCGGGCCGGTTAGGAGCAAGGGCTTTTTATATTGAGACGCAATATAGTCGCACAATTCACCTTCCACTTCCCTACACGTCCTTATGGACAAAACGTCGGCGTTTCTCATTGCCGTCGTCGTCCGTTCGTAGAATGTTATTCCATCTCCGAACGGGAGAGAAATGAAGAGCAATGATCGGACTTCAGGCCCGCGAAGAACCACGGTTGACGACGGGTATCCGGGTGGTGGATCCTTTATATCCTCCACTGTGACCGTCCTATCGCAGGGAACATTACGTGCAGGAACCAGCGCGATCGCCAACGACGACGCAGAGACGACGCTGTAGCAAACAGAAATCGCACCAATGTGAGCTGTGATGTCGGGAACCCAGTGAGCAAAATCATAGAAGACAATCTGGGGCTTGGCGGCGGAGAGGAAGTCATGGACTTGGGGGCGCGTGAGGTCCATGGCGGCGGCGAGCAAGTGGGTTTTTGAGAGGTGGATGTCGGAGGCGGTCTCGACGCCGGGAGGGAGGCCGTCGACGTGGGGAACGGTGATCGTATGGAAGGTGATGAGGTTGGGGTGGAGATTGAGATGTTGGAGCAGAATTTGAGCTTTCTTCGGCAAAAGGATTGAAATTCTGTGGCCTCTGACGGCAAGCTCGTTGGCCACATGGATGAACGGCGCTATGTGGCCGGTGGCGAACCACGGAAACATGGCAACGTCAAAGTTTGCCATTTTAATTAAGTTGTTTTGGATAGTTGAACAAAATGAACCTTATTTAAGGAGATATATATTCTCAGTATTCTTAAATACTATTTTCACATATATACGAGTCATTTTGTTTGTGTGTGTGTGTGCGTGTGTTTTTTTTTTTTTTTTTTTCGTTATAGATTTTTTCCTATTTATACAGGAGTGATTGTTGAATGTATAGATACATGAATATTATATGTCGGTTGCAGATTTTTAGGAGATGACAGACGTGAAGTTTTCCATTTAAATTAACTTGGATTTGCTAGGAGTACAAAATGCATCCTAACCAATGAGATCCGTCTTCTTAAATACTATTTTTGACGTGATTTGAGTTTTTTTTTTTTTAATTTTTAATTGATATTTCGTATCTATATATTTCTTTTGAGGGCATTTAATTCGTATTTATATAACACTTACACATGCATATATATTATCTTTTTTGTTTAGCCAAAAAATATATATTGTTCCTTTTTTAAAATAAAAAAAATTTTCCAAGTGGGTAATTCGCAAATTTTTAGGAGATTTGTTTTCGTTTTTTAATTAGTCTGCGTTTGTTATATATATGATAACCGTGAGTTGTGTTTTCTCTTTTTTAACCTCACGTGAATTTTTATCATCGCTCTCACAGGATTTTCGGTATTTCGTTAAATTTTGAAATTTTTGCTGTATCTGTGTAGGTTTTTTTTTTTTTTTTTTTTTTTTTTAATGATTAATGATACGACTGTATAGTTTGAATGGACTATGGAGTTTGTTATAATAACTTGGAGTTTGTGGTGTAATTCTGGCGGACTCTGCGGGACCAACTTCCATCATGCATGGTTTATAACCCACAAAAAAAAAAAAAGAAAGAAAAAAAAAAAGAGTAAAACAAGTTAAAGAGTAATGCTAAGTCCCAACTTTCATTAAGATACAATCTCTTATTATAATTTGAACTACATTGTAAATTGTTGATAATTTTATGTATGTCTTAGATTAAAATTCCGGTATTATATATTATAGAGTGAGTTTCACTTGCAGTTTTATATGTTGTTTGCTTGATCTCACCGTATCTTCTTCAAAGTCCTCTGCCTTTTCTGGTGGTGCTCTTTACCGATTGCCTCCTCGCTAGAGTCGCTTGTCATTTTGTGTTTATTGGTTTTTATTTTTGGTGTGTTTTTATTATAATCGGGGTTTTCATCACGTTGTACTTGTTTGTTTTTAGTATCCGTTGGACTGGTGTTTTGGCAGTGCTTAGTGTAGCCTTAACACTACGATGTTTTGTCACTCTATCGCTCAAAAACTTATTTTATTTAGAGGGGTTTTATCAAATAGAGCATTAGGTGTGATCGATCTTAATATGCCGAGATATTCTCCCGTTTTTGGGCTTCAGATGTACGTCTGTTCTCTTGCCGAGTCATTAGCCTTTGTTTCTCTAGTTTTGTTTAAATAGAAATTTGTGGTTCTGTATTAAGGAGATTGTTTCCAAAGAAACAATAAACTCTTTATATATATATATATATATATATATATATATGTGTGTGTGGAAGAAATACTAAACTTTGGGGTTCTTTACATATCAAAATATATAATCACAAAATATATTGCCAGTAATTGTAGGTCTTTTTAGTGGTGAACAAGAACTTGTCCCTATTTGAGAAATTGAGATAACTAAATCGGATAAGTTTAAGCCTGAAGGATAGGGTTTCAAATTTTTAGGAATTTGACGTAACCGTCCTATTTGTGTGGATTTCAAAAGGACCCAAAACCTAAAAAAAATATACGAACTATTATCAAGAATAGTGTTAAGAATGAGGAATCCCAGGTTTTAGGACATTAATAATTCAACGTGGGAGATGATGAATTTAAATTAAAAGATTATATTGTAAGAATTTTTTTTGATATGGCCTATGTGTAATTTTATATTTTCTCACTTATTGTTAATATTTATATAATGTAACCATAAATCCATTTGATTTATGAAGAGATGCAACACTTCTAAATTTAAGTGAAATGTTATGACTTTTCTAATAGGTGTTTGTAGAGTTGTAACTTTTTTTTTTTTTCCCTTCTTGAAAAGGTAATTTTTCTAATATACATTACTTTTATGAAAAGTTGTGACTCTACCAATAGGTGTCTATGTAGGAAGAGTTGTGACTTTTTTTTATAAGAGGCATTTTAAGAAAAATTATAACTTTTCTAATAAATACTTTTACATGAAGAATTGTGACTATTTATTTCATAAAAGGTTGTAACCTATAGATACAATAAAAGGTTGTAACTATTCAAATTGTTTTTTTTTTTATGAAAATAACTATTAAAATGTGTACTATTTTATTGGATTATAGTTTATGCAATATTATAATTTGCATAGAATCTTTTAACATACATGCCCCTTAAAATTATAAAAATTTATTTTACCTATAATTCTTTTAAATTTTTTGTTTATGCCTTCTTATTGACAAGATGTTTTGTATGGCTCTAGTTTTGGGAAAGTCTAGGGTAGGGTGAGCTCTTTTTTTCCTACCGATAGGGTGAAATCATAAACCACTTTTGGATCATTATTGAATGGTTAAGATTAAAAGGATGCACCAAAATATTTATAGCATGGACTGTATAGGATTGCCAACCAAAAAAAAAAAAAAAAAAAAAAAAAAAAAAAAAAAAAAAAAAGAACACCTTCCCTTCTCTGTCATCGATTCATGAGAGCTTTCTCAATTTTTTTTTTTTTTTTTTTCCCCCCGTTGATCTTGAATCTCAAACCCGGAAAATCCACGCAAAATATTAATTTCTAGAAAATCTAATACATTAATTCTAAATAGTCTGTGCAATAACATGCAATTCAAAAGTATCGCAACTTTCAAAATCGGATCCATTTGTTCAACTCAAACTCAGATCTCAAGTTTATAATACAAATTTTTTTTTTTTCTTATAACTTTGAGGATGTGAAATTTGAACTATACATTTATAAGAAGAGTCACACAGTTTACCGTTAAACTATGTCGCACAACCGTGATTTATAATACGATTAACATTCTTTAGGTGATAACTAAAATACAATCGATCTAACGATTGCTTCCACAAAAAGTTAATAAGAAAAATATATCTAGGAATTTACTTGGACCAGCATAAACATTCTCCACGTCGTTCGGGGATTTGAAAACATTCGGGAAAATTCAATCTTGATCCAACTTCTATGATGCATGGTTTATAACAGTCCTTACCCATTAGGTGGTCGTGTTGCGGTAAAATTTTGTGTCACAGATCGTGTTCAGATTGACTGTAAATTTAAAAAAAAATAATCAAAATACGCCACGAACACGACACGTGACACGAATTACCACTCATAATTTAGTGTAACAACGGAATTGCGGTTTCTTGAAATCTAAGGGAAAAAAAAGTAGTAAAATAAGAGGGGAGCTTTTTGGTAGTACCACAAAAAATGAACTACCGGTGGTTATTTATTTTCAGCCGTTAGATCTGTATCATAAATTGTATTTTCTGTATACTTTTTCACTCTGATGTGATTTTAACATGATTCAACAGTCAAAAATTAACATTACGAGTAGAACTAGTCTATAAAAAAACTCTCAAGTGAGAATTACACAACATAAATAAATAAATATATACATGACAAACAAGTCATCTTTATAAATTGTTAGATACTTTTATATATATCCCAGACAGAGAATTCCTCTGTTAATGATATCAACCTTCTAAGGTTTTGTGGTTTTGTATTAAGGCTGTTTTTTAGATTAATTTCATTCCCATAATCATTCTCAACACGAGTTCTAATTAGTAAAGAAGAACAATAATTGTGGCTGTTAATTTATTTTTGAGATTTGAATCTTAAAAGAAAAATTCTCTAGTATTCATTATTGAATTCATGTAATTTAATGCTTCTCCTGAATTATTTATTTATATTCATTTTGGCACATTGATGATGCCCAAAGTTTAGTTGATGAAAACTCATACCAATTTACATATAAAGTAAATTAATGATGATTTGTATATTTGGAAAAGACGCATTTTTTAAAACAAGTAAACAACCTTTTGGACCTCTGTCTTAGTTTCTAATGTAAGACTATTTTTATCCTAAAACTATTCCTTGATATAAAGTTATAAACAAGTTATTTTCTAAAAATAAAAAATAAAAAAGAAACACTGAACCATAAGTTGTCTTTTATAATTCGTAAACCACCATATTAACTTTTGCATAAAAAGTAATGTTAAATATAGAAGGCTTACGTACATTAACATGTTATAAGTGTTAGACAACTGTAGATAAATTTGACCCACTATTTTACACTACTAGAGGCATAGTGTAACTAATTAATTTCTAAAGGACATTATAAGTATAAATTCACAAAATTTCATTTTAAGTAAATTAATCATCACGAAGCACAAACTTTTTAGACATCAATATTATAATAGCTTTTTTTTAGATGGCCTTCCCAGGCATGGAATAATAGTTGTGTTTTCATAAGAAATTATAAGCATGCCTTACTTCAAATTAGCTACATTATCTAAAATACATGGATGGGTGTTTATCAAACTAATAAGACATTAAAAGGGTTGTCCCGTGCACTAACAAAAACTGAATCAAGTCAAAACAACTCAAACCAAACGAAATTGAGTTTTTTTTTTTTTTTTTTTTTTTTTACATACACCCTAAGCTGTATTAAAAGGGTTGTCCCATGCACTAACAAAAATATTCATTGAAGGTTATAACAACGGGTTGTATCACTCGGTGAGGAGTACATCACCTCAATCTCACCGAATGTGCATATGGTTCAAATTATATGAGAGTGATCCTAGACATATCAAATCGAGTACTGACTAGTAAGAACAAGCCTTCACAATTAAGATCGTCAAAGAAATTCACTGAAAACTCAAACTTTTGATCACAGACCCAAACTGTGGTAATACTTACTGCTAGTGCACCACACTCTCCAATGATAAACGAAATTGAGATTAAAAAATGTTTGTCATTAGTAGTCTCTAATTATTTAGCAGATAACAGTTTGATTCTTAAGGGGCATTTGGTCTGCAGGAATCAGTAGGAATCATATTCTCAGAAAAGTGATGGAGGGTAATATGATTCCTAAGAATAATTCATTACTGTGTTTGGTTCCATACATGAATCTTTTTGAAATTTCCAGGAATATTATATTACTGTGTTTGGTTGTTCGCATGGAAGAAGATCTATAATAATAATAATAATAATAATAATAATAATAATATTATTATTATTATAAATATAAATATTATTATTATTATTATTATTATTATTATTAATCCCATGATTTTGAGATTCCTGAAAATTTGAATAACACCGTTAGGTGGTATTCAAATTACCTTAAAATGAGAAAAAATAATAATATTCTCGTGATTTTGAGATTCCTGCGAATTTGAATAACACTATGTTGGGTGGTATTCAAATTACCTTAAAATGAGAGAAAGTGAATCCCATGGTAATCACTTTCCTGAGAATCTAAAAATTATAATTCTTGTACCAAACATAGTAATATTGCAAATTCTCATTCTCATCTTTAAGATTACTACATACCAAACACCCCCTTATTTTTTTAATCTTGACAGAACAAATACCAAACTTCTTAATCACCGGTAATTAAAACCTTTCCATCCAAATTCATGTGATGGGAGAAATGAGAGAGAAGCCTAAATCCAACTTATCCAACTTTGTATTGTATTGGGAATAAATCACAAAAGTGCTCATGTAACGTTAATAAATTCTAGCAAACATACGTTCGAGCACATTTTACTTTACCTATGATTCTTCTTCCTAATAATAGTAAACAAACAGAAAGGGATTTTTTTTTTTCTTTTGTTCAATTTGCTTCAAATATGTGAGCAAACACACGGAGAAAACCAAAAATACTATTCAAAATAGTACTAATTAATATTTATGCTATCGAGCAGTAAAAATATGCCTTTTATTAAAGACAAAATACATAATTTGCCACTGTTTTAAACAATTCTATTATTAATGTCAATAAAATAATATTGATACCACTGGATTTTTTTTTTAATCATCTTTGTTTCTCTGTTTCTTCATCTCCTTCACTCTCGCTCTCTCTCTCTCTCTCTCTCTCTCTCATCTGTCTTTTGAGAATGTCTCCCTCTTCTCTCCCTCATCAATCGCGCCGGCAACTAGTTCGTCGAAGAGACATTGCTGCTCCGGCGAAGCGCAGACCGGCCATATGTCGAGCAGATCAGCGCGAGGCTTCATCATCTTCCTCATCGCTGCAACTTGTCTTCTCTGGCGACGGCCAGATCTCCAACAATCGTCGTGACATCTTTGCGAACTTTAAGCGACCTCTAGACTCCATTAATGATGGCGATCTCCGATCTGTAGGGTGGGATGATCCCTAGAGTTGGCTAATATGACTGTGATGGAGAGAGAGAGAGAGGGAGAATAAGAGAGGGGAGAGGGGGAGAGGAAGAGAGATTTTGAGCGATAGAGAGAGCGAGTGAGAGAAGGAAAGGAGAGAGAATATATATATATATATATATATATATGGTGGAATCCGAATAAGTAGAGGGCTGCTTTTTTTAATCGTTGGATTAGTTTTTAACGGTTAAATTTGTATAGGTCCATATTAAAAATTTACAGCGCACCGCACAAAATTACTCTTACTGCAAAGCTCACTGTTAAAAAAATAATCCAACAATAAAAAAAACAGAGCTCCACTGGTGAAACACTTATTGAGGTTCCACCATAAAAAATCCCAAAACAAAAATTGTTATTTTGCTGAGAAAAAAATATTCTGATAGGATATGAAAAACAACCTACTAGAATATGAAAAATAACTTATAGAATATGAAAGATGAACTTTACAATATGAAAAATGAACTACAGATTACATAACCTAACAGAATATTTCTTTAGTGGCATACATAAAAATTTTAAATTGATGGTAGAATAAAAGTGTTATTTTTATGGCATTTTTACACATTCCAAAAAAAAAAAAAAAAAAAAAAAAAAAAAAAAAAACTAAAGTAGCACAAACTTATAATTTAAGTGGCCTAAATGTAAAGTTAACAAAAATAGATCGTAGTATACGTTACTTTCTCCAAACGAAAATACTCAAGTGACACTAAAAAGGGAGTCGATCGTTCTCTTTCTTCATGTCTTCTTCTTTTCCACAACATTTTCCTTTTTCCCCATTATAAGGATTAACAAAACGCACCCTAAATTTCTATACAAGAGTGCACGAAATAAGGACTTTTGTTCAAAAATTCTGTTCGTTTCCACCGGCATTAATTAAATTTAGTCACAGCTCAACTGTAAAACCCTGTTCAACAAATCAGAAATCTAACATTATATTTTATAAGGCAGCCCTGATTAGAAGATAAAAGACACCAAACGGAGATTATACAATATGGGTGTATGCATATTTGAAAATGTACGAGGTTCGTACAAATAACACATATGAAAACTAAAAACCTTATGTCAAAGGTCTAACATTATTTAAGGAAGTTTTTGACACATAACATTCACCATGCTCTGCAACAGCGAGCCGCGGCAACCCATCTTTTACTAGTTAGGTGCCTATTTAGTTCGCTGATTCGAGTTAGATGTGATTTCATGTGAGAGTTTTTTACTGTAGCAAAACTCGAATTTTAAACTCGAATCGGTGAAATAAACAGGACCTAGATGACCTACTTCGACTCAAACCCATGACGCGGTGAACCGGCTCTAATACCAAATGCAGACGGGAGAGCCAAGAGCTTATATAAACTAATTAATTATCTTATTATTATTTCAATATAGGACTTTTTAGTACACAACGCGTTATTCCAGTAGAATCTTTTAGCATATCGCTATGAATAATGCGTGCTTCTAGTCAAGGACTCGAGTCTAAAGACTTGGAACAATTGAAAAGCAGCAAGACATGGAGTATTCTAATATAACCAAAAGAGCATTTTTTTTAACAAAAATGTATTACTCTAAGCTGCAATATTTTAATACAAAAGAATGAGAATCTAATTTACGAACAGGTAATAGCAAATATCAACAAGAATGTACGACTCTCAAATCACGGAAAAAAGATTCTAAAAAGAAGTCTTAGCTTTCGCTTTTCTTAAAAGATACTTTCCTTGGTTTGCAATATAGTTTGTGTTAAAAATTAGAAACCCTAATTCCAAATCACCGAGAGCAACAAAACCACGAGAAGTAAATTAATCAAAATCAAACACACAAAAATTTATAGAGGTTTACCTAATATGAGACTAGGTACTCTTTCAGCTTTTCACTATGACAAGGAAGTTTACACGAGAAATTGCAAACCTCTCAACTCTCTGTGTTTTCTCTGACCTCTGTATTAACCCCAAGATCGGCGCCCCCTTTTTATTACGAAAACTAGAGAAACCAACTTTTACAAGTGTGAAATCTCCAAACTACCGTTAATGAAATTTTAGTACGGCAATAAATCGTCAAGGCATATTAGGCTCCACAACTAAACAGTTTGTGATTCTACCATGAGGAGTTACTTACCTCCAATAGCAGCTATAACAATCTTGGAATACAATATATTTGGGTGGGGATCACAGTACAACATGATTAGTTAGGGTTTTTTCTTTTAACTAGAACTTAAATTATCTTCTGAGCATGGCTACATAAATTAGAGTGGTCCTGCAGCTAGTTAAACTTCTCTTCTCATCAAAGAGTTTCAAGGACAACATAGCGTGCTGAAATCAAAACCCATAACAAAAGAAATTCAATGATATAAAAAATAAAATAAAAAAACCAATTCATGACTCATCTCTCATTAATAGCATGCATGGATCAACCAACGAAACTTCAACGAAAGAAAACTGAGAGAACTAAATTGCACCTACTGATATTAGATTGCAAATCTTAACACAAAGTTTACTAAAGTCCTGAAGTGTGTATATATATATTTTTTTGATATCCAAAAGTCCCCCAAACTCATATTGCGAGCCCGAGTCAGAAGCAGAAGCCTTCCGCCATCTTTAGAAGATAGGAAACTATGACTTTTGTCATGTAGGTTAGACCTTGTATGTTAGGGACCTGATAGCTAGTTAGTGGTTAGTAGTCTTTTAGTAGTATAAGCAGGGGGTTAAGTGGCAGATGAGGCAGATGATCAGATTTGTGAGAAGTGTCTAGTGTTGTACACTGTCTTGGAGGTCGGGGGTCCTCGAAACCACCCATTCTATCTTTGTATTTTCCATTTTCAATCTCGTTAATGCAGTTAAGATTTCTGGTTCCTAACATTGTGGGAGCAAACCAAAGGCCCAACCATTCCAACCAACACCCAATGGATTAGTCCTGAAGTGCATAATTGACCATTGGAGTTCTATAGTGCAACATTAACCAAAACAAGGAAGAGAAGAGGTCACAAAAACCATCTGATATATTCAATCAAATAATAATACGTAATTGTCGAGTTGAAACCATGACTTTGCTATAGATTGGGGACAAAAACAAAAGACCTAATATCAAAAGTCCTAAGTAGTTAAGAAAAAACAAAGCATTGAGATACATAATATACACAATTAAATCTACTTGTAAGAAGGGTCGTATAGTAATCACTCACTCTGAAAGATTTGAGGTCATCTACGTTGTGAAAGATCTTGATCTATCGGTTCAATTTCTTTAAGATTGCTAACTACATTTTGTACTTTCTTGGATAGCTGGTCGCTGTGTTCCTCAACAATTTTTATAAATGCAGTAAGCTGTTCTTGATATGTTGAGCATAGCCGTTTCTTGTTCCGCAGCTCTACAGTCAATTCCTGAATCTTCTTATCCTTTTCATCCTACATAAAGAAATTTACAAAAGCAGATAAAGTTAGTCCATAAATAGATAAAAACCTAAGATATAAATGACAAAGAAAAGATAACACAAAGGAAAATACGGAGCGTGTGAAGATTTTTCATTTTGATTGAATTTCTTGAACAATACAAATGGTAAAACGTGTTGTCTGAATATATTTGTACGTGTATCTTCTGTAAGAGAATATGTATAAAAAGCTACAAATTAGAAGATGAAATTTACAGAAGGTAAAAGTGTTAAAGATTTTGCAGGAAATCAAAGTAGGATTGTTTTGATAGAGGTACAGAGCGGCATTTAAAGATCGGAAAAACTCACCATTGTTTGACGAGCTTCTCGCGTGGAGACTACAAGTGGATGATTGTGGTCCTTTACAAATTTTGTTATCACCCATTTTCCAGACTTGTCGTACTTAACATGAATCATTGCCTTACAGCCTTCCCTTGTGCTTGGCCGTGGTTTTCGAACTGGCCCGAATTTCCCCCGAATACTAACACAGTATCCTTCCTTATTACACCCAAGTCGACGGGCAAGAATCCTTCCGTCTCTTTCAGAACGGCGACAAGACATAACACGCATGACAAATCCCAACCGCCTTGCATACTCATCATAGAATATCTTAGCAGCATCTTCAGAATCAAATTCCATACCTTCACATGGTTCTAAAATCGTATCCCCTTCATACGGGACCAATGGATGTACAGCAGAACTCTCCACTGCCCCAGCTCCCTCGTCCGAATCCACTGCGCAATACATTGGTTGTTACTTACCTTTTAGAAGAAACAAACAAAAGGATAGCGATGATCCTTTTCCACCATGAAATTGAGATGGAAAAACAAAGAAAAATAAAAACTGCATTCCTAAGTTGTTTTTTTTTTTGCCAATTAAAATGAAAATGCTAGAATATTATGCATGGACTGGCGTAATCGTGGACTAATTATTTGATAATCTACTTTTATGTTGTTAACTAAAGCATACCCTCTTGCTCCCATTTTGTAGCGAACTTTGGCAGCCCCGATGGCGGCACCATCACTTCTGGCATGGCACCTAACCCATGAACCTACTACTACTTTACATGCTTCATATCACAAATATATTATTGTTCGGATGCATTCTATCATATAAGGCTATGTAAGAGGGAAAGAAAAAAGGCAGAAAAGAAAGGTATGTAACCTAGGTGAGGAAGGGAACGACCTTTCTCTTATTGTGTTTGGCATAAATTCCCTCTTCTAAACCCTCCATATCGGGAGAAATTAAAATTAAGATTCATTTAATGGATCCAGAATCCTTCCACTAATTCACTCACCCTTTTCTCACCTTACACTTTTTCCTCCTACCAAACAAGCTTTAAATGATTATAATTCTTTCTCTTCCTACAGCTGGGTCATATCTGAGATTATGAATCCTCATTAATCCACAAACTAACATTTGTCACTTAGTTAAATTATCAAACACCTGGTGGACGGGAATAAGTGATAACCACCCAAATTTCCACTAGCAAAAACACCCATTTCTCAGCTAAGCAAAGCAAAATACAGCAAATTATAGGTTAAAATAACAGAAAGAAACACCAACTTTGACATATTCGACATTGAAAAAACCAGTGGCCAACCAGAACAAAAGTCCAAACTAAGACTACATAATACAGATGAAAACATATACAAAACCCACTAAACTTAAAACCCATTTGCTCAAAATACACAACGTTTAACGATAAACTTAAATCGGATACAGCAAAAAGATTGGAGGGTTATTCTTACTGGTTGATTTGAAAGCAGAAGTGAAGGAGGAAATTCAGTCGTTTTGTCGTGTTGTGGGCAATTTCGTATGATATCTTCTTCAGCGTCAAGACTCGGAGTTTCAAATTCTCTGCTGCTTTGCGTTGTGTGTGTGATTGATAAAGTGAATCAGGACACACAGGAAGATCCACTTGTTTTAAGCCACGTACGGAGAGAGAGAAAGAGAAGAAACAATTACTTATTTAAGAGCTTAGTTATGTATTTTTTAATTTTTACCTTGTCTATTTAACGGATAAAAAATTTAATTTATCAATATATTAATGCACTGAAAAAAATTCTTTATTTATTTGAGTAAATTACACCGTTGCATTATAAATTTTTTATTTTTGACATTTTTTTGAAAGATTATTTTTTATCATAATACATTGTAGATTTTTAGTTTTGATAACTTATATCATGAACTTTAAAATTTAATAGCTGACAAATAAACATAAACTAATGGTAATTTTACATCTAGTTCCACATAAGATCTTAGAATTAAATGTACCCACCTCAATATTCAAAACAAATAAAAAAAAAAACAATTATTTTGGTTCTAAACCACAGACCAGATCAGCCAAATTACCATCTGAGTCCCATAACCACACACCCTACAAGAGCTAAATAACAAGTAAAAGTAGTTTTTCCGCTAGAAAAATAACAAGTAAAATAAGTTGAACAGTGTTTTTTGGTTATTTTTAATCAGTTTGATAATAAAAAATTTAATTTGGTAATTTGATATTTCGTTATTACAAAGAGTTCTTAAATAGATTGTGCGTAGTAATCTACTAGATCACCATGGTG
Organism: Morus notabilis; assembly: GCF_000414095.1. Taxonomy (NCBI): domain Eukaryota; kingdom Viridiplantae; phylum Streptophyta; class Magnoliopsida; order Rosales; family Moraceae; genus Morus; species Morus notabilis. Next base: position 302,537 of record NW_010361624.1, read on the forward strand.
ACCAATAGTGGATATGCCCAATGATATAGATGAACTAATCTAATAGATTAATTGTGGTAATCCACTAGATTACTCCAGAAACTGGTGTCAAAAAAGGAATATATTTACCTTTTTATACCTTTTGTTATAGATTTATTCAAACTCTACACCTTCCATCAATTAGGTTATTCTATCGACTGTTTGTGGTTTCAAACGAGCTTTGGTCATGCTCACGTCTGTGCCAAACGGGCCCTTTCCCATTGAGTTTCAGTACCTATTTTTACCCATGTGCTATGGTGTTTTTACTAGTGGATCCAATCAAAAGGTCGAGGTGAATCTCCATTGCATTTGAGACCAATTGTTTCTTATGTAAGTCATTTCTTGTTAAATAAAATATTTTCCCTTAAAAAAAAAGCTCTACACCATCCATTTTTAATCTCATTAAATGTATATCTTCAAATTATATTTAATATACAAATTTATACCTTATTTCGGTCAACAATTGATTTTGACCATTAAAATAAAACTATTATTAAAAAAAGAGAGGAAAAAAAAACTAAATTTTACAATATTAAAAAGATTAAAAATTAAAAACACAAAAAAACTCATTTCTACAGTATTTTGCATATTTTTTAGGTCAAAACCTTAACTTTAAAAGTTTATTTTAGTTTTTTTCTTTATCCATTTTTTATTCAAGAGTATTTTAGGTATTTTTAATGTTAAAATACTATGAAAAGGTATAAATTCCTATATTAAATCTAATTTAAAAATATACATTTAATAAGATCAAAAACTGAAATTACAGTTTTTAAATAAATTCAAAACACAAAATATCCTATCAAAAAGATGATCGAACGTGTGATATAAACCGGTAGTAATATAGTGCAGTACTCCGGTGATTGGTCATAGAGATGCAAGAACGGGCCGGCCCGGCCCAGCACGTTCTTCTTAGGCCCACACGGGCCGCGGGCCGAGCCGGCCCGTATAAGAATGACATCGGCCCAGCTCACACTACGGGCCAATTTTACGTGGGTCAGTATGGGCTGTGCCGCGGGCCAAGCTGGGCCATGTCGCGGGCCTGGATGGGGCAGTGTCATGGGTCTTGAATGGACCGGCCCACTCAAGGCTCATCTTGGCCCGTCATGGGTTTAGATGGGTCAGTCCATCTAAACATGCAATTTTTAATTTTTTTTTGTTTTTTATTTTTTATTTTTGCATTTTTAAACAAGTTAACAAATATATAAGTTTGAATAGTCAATGGAAATATGAAAAAAGAATATTTTATTTACGATTATCTCATTAAATAAAAATCTTTCTAAAGAAAACCTAGTGGGACAAAACCTTGATAAGGAAAAAAGAGTACAATAAGGATAATTATACATAAGATGTTTACAAAATTACTAAAAAAAAGAAAAAAAAAACAAAAATATTATGGGCCTAGATGGACTGGGCCGGGCCATTATGGGCCTAGACGGGCCAGCCTAGCCCGGCCTAGCCCATAATTTTTCATGGGCCGTGTCGGGCCAGCCCATGTGCTAATATATGTTGGCCCAGCCCAGCCCACTAATATTTATGGGCTGGGCCATGCCTTGAACAGTGACCGGCCGTGTCGGCCCGGTCCGTCACTGCGTCAAGATGGGCCTAGGTCGGCTCACGGGTCCCGGCCCATTGTTGCATCTCTAATTTGTCACGGACAACAATTGGTGGTCATTAACCGACTAGTACATTGCAAGCGATGAGGCGATTGTCATTTTAAAATGAACTAATAAAGATGATATTTTGAATGCATTAACCAAAGAAGAATAAAGAGTTCTTAAAAAGAAAAAAAAAAGTAGTTAGGTCCAAATGCACTTTGAATTTGTTTCCAGGTTTAGCGAGGAACGTGTGTACATATAGTGATAAATTTAAGTCAATAGAGACTAATAATTAAAACAAAATTTTGATGACTATAAGATTAACTTTTTATTTTCAGTGGAAATTATGTGCATATTAATATCATGTAAATGTATTTAAATATATAGCATTTAAAAAAAAAAAATTTTTGAGCGGGGGCTTGCAGCCGCAGAGAGATATTCATGTACGCGGGGCCACGTGCCCTAAAGCTTACAAAAGGTGTACAAATGCAGCAGAGGTACCAACATGATTTGGGCACAACAACGTGACTCAAAACTCGTACGAAATTAACGGATTTAAGTTTATTATAAATATATTTGAGTCAAAATCAGGTTAAACTTGTGAAACACAATAAATGACGTGTTATTTTTAGGTTGACTCGCCAACACGTAATTGACCCGCCGTAACCTGTTTATTAAACGTGTTACATTTAATAACATGAATACACAACACAATTACAATCCGTTTGTTACCTATGTTTACAAATGTATATATATATATATATATATATTAAAGAAAAACAAGTTGAGAAATAGATTGACACGACCTTATTATCACTCATTTTATAAATGAGTTATTAGAAACATGTTGACACAACACTATTATAACATGTTTAATAAATGAGTTAGTCATGTCGTGTCATGTTAACCCGTCAATATATAAGTCGTGTTTGAATTTTATATTTCGACATGAATAATAAATGAGTTGTGTTCGTGTTAAATCTTATAGTGTCAAGTCAACACGACACAACAACACGAATTGTCACTCTGAACATAACACACAATAAGTAGGGACTAGAGATTATGAGGTAATTACATGATGATTATTGATCAAAATAAAAGTTGTGGTATTGATATCCAAGGATTTGATAAAGACTTTTTTTTCCCGCTAATGAAAATAATAGACTATTTGGTCATTGTGATTGGTAAAAGCCTACGTGGCCAGGGATTTGGTTAAAGCAAATGGTCAAAACCCTAATGTGGCCAAGTGAAAGAACGGCATGTGGAATGATGTGGAGATTATATTGTGAAAAAGTATTGCAAGAGGCTCTTTAGAATCGACGGGAAATTTAACGTCAGTTGTGCCAAATTTGTTGTGTTTTATGTGAGTTTCGTGTCGTTTGGTATGTTCACTAGGGTCGTTCAGTTTGCTAATTCGAGTTATTAATTCGAGTTGAGATGTAATATTGTGTGAGAGCTTTTTACTGTAGCAAAAAAGTTAGATGTGATTGTTTCTGAGAGCTTTTTACTGTAATAAAACTCAAATTCTAAACTCGAATCAGTGAAAAGAACGGGACCGGCGTTTCAGATGTAAATATACTTGGAGGACACATGCATCTTAAATCTTAAATCCTAAATAACACCTAAACAAGAATTTCATAGAGACATATTGATTGAAGCAACAAATGATCATAAAGATTCTTGTGACTGAATGATAAAAATATAGAAAAATGAAACAAATATCTCTTAAAATGTATGAGTCTAAATTTTTACTCTTTATGCTTAATTAATATATATATTTTTTAATTAAATAATTATTTTAAGTAAAAGAGTATTAATTAATAATAATTAGTAAAAATTCAGATATTTTCTTGTCAATGACAAGAGTCATTCGAACAACAAGTCATTCATGTATAAGTGCAGAGAATCATGCAGACAGATGAAGAAAAGTTGCAAACGTAATCGGTAACTAATTATTCATTAGGATTTGATATATATTCATATTGATAAGCTAAGAAGAAGAAGAAGTAATTATTCATTAGGATTTGATATATATTCATATTGATAAGCTAAGAAGAAGAAGAAGTAATTATTCATTAGGATTTGATATATATTCATATATTGATAAGCTAAGAAGAAGAAGATTCCCTCTGCCTGTGCGATTGTCAGGCCGCAAGCCGCCTCTCCTCCTTGAGCGCAACGGTGCTCGACGGTGGCGCCGCTAATGGAGCATTTGGCTAGTCTTTATAGGGTATTATTTATTATTAATAGTTTTTACAATAAGAACTTATATCTTAAAATATATTTTTAAATCTTTAATTGCATGCTATGTCAGTAATCTGTTAGTATTATAGATTATATTATAGATGGAAGTGAAAAGGAGTTATTTGATATGTTTTCTATATATAAGAGGTATTTTGAACTGTTTTAAAAAATTAAAGATTATTTTGAAATATGGTATATAATTTAGGAGGCAATTATAAAAATAATGCTTAAAAAAAATCATCCCTACGAGCTAACGTGTTAGTTTACAAATTATTTAGATATTAATAAACTCAACATTGGTTTGACACCTCATATATTAATGTGTCCTTGTCAATCTAGTAAGAGAGTTTGAGTTGGTATCTTCCAACTGATTAATAAATGAGTCGAAAAAATACGATCAACATAAACGAATAAGCCAGATATAGGGAAAAAGATAAGCTTATATATATAAATATATATATATATACATATATTATGTATGTTACGTATAAATCATGTAAAACAGCTGTGATGATTTCAGTTGTGGAGACCATACACGTGAATCCAAATGGCATGTCTAAGTTTTGCATTACGTTTTCATTTTACCGATTCGAGTTTTGTTACAGTAAAAAGCTCTCAGAAACAGTCACATCTAACTTTTTTACTACAGTAAAAAGCTCTCACATGATGTCACATCTCAACTCAAATTAAAAACTAAATCAACGAACTAAACGGCCCTTAATTATATACACGCCAACGTAATTCCCTCTTATATAATATATTGTTACATTTATTCTACGTATGGGACTCTCTCTATGCACGTGCTTCCCATTCATCAACCAAAAGCATACTTTTAAGACATTAATGCATAATATATTGCTACTAAAAAAATGTATAATATATATTGTATGCATAAATTATCCCAATCTGGTTGAAATAAAATAAAATAAAACAATCTTGTTGTTAGGACTCAGGGGGGCAACATGCCTTATCAACTATCATAGCACTACATTGCTTCTACAAAAATAAAAATAATAAATAATAAATAATAATAAAATTCATAGCAGTATATGGCTGCCATTTAGACCAAGTAGTACTAACATGGTGGGATCTAATCCCATGAAATCTTAAATTTTGGGATTATATATAATATCATATTATGACAAATTTACTTAACTACTTTGTATTGGTTATGGAGCAGTATTGATAATAAGATAATCAGAAATATATGTCGAAATTAATATGTGTTTTATTAACAAAAGTACCTAGCGTTGGCAACAGCCAGACTAGCTATTCAGGGTTGTAGTTCTTCAACAAAAGAATCTATTATTTTATATGAATTTACGTGGCATAAAATTAGTCATATTTTTATTTATAAATGTAGTCATTTATTATTAATTAACATGATAATCTTTTAAATAACTATTAATAAAAAATAACAAATTATATACCACGTAAATTAATAAAAAGGAAAATTACAAAACTAAAACAAATCTACAATTTGAATCGATAATTTTCTTCCTATCTTATTGTAGAATTATTTTTCTTCTCTCTTTTTTTCATGTTTTTGTTTTTTTCTCTTGTTGGATGGGATCAAGTTTGACAGAAAACGCCAAGATCCACACAGTCGGCGACTCTTAGATTGGGATTGATCTCTCTGGCAATACATTCCAAATTAGGCCTCCTCACTACTTAACAAAACAAAGAGGTAAGAAGAAAAGTAAATTTTTTGTCTTTTTTTCCTTTATAATTAGCTTAACACCCTATCACCTCAACAGCTGTAATATGATGCTTAAAACAAAAATAAATAAATAAAGGGGAGTTTCTACTGTATAATTAAAAAATAAAATGGAGTTGATATTTTTTTATTTTTCACGTTTTTTTTTTAAATTAAAAACGTTTTTAAAACGGCGTTTGGTGTAATAAAGACAAAAAAATAAAAATAAAAATAATTTTTTAGTTTAGTATAAAATTAGAAAGAAATAAAAAATGACTTTTAGTCGTTTTTTATTTTTTATTTTCGTTTTCTCCTCTCTCAAGCAGAGAGAAAGAAAGAGAGACATTAATAAGTTTTTTTACACTGAAAATAATCTCCTGATAAAACCATCAAAAGCATTTTCAAAAATAATTTCTATCTGAGATTGAAAACGTTTTTATTTTCATTTTTATACAAAAAATAAAATTATTTTAAAACGAATTTTAAATACACCCAAAATTATCTATTTTTTTTAACCGTTTTTTATCGTCAGATCTGTATCAAAAATTATCTGTTCTTATACTTTTTAATTTTATTTAATTTTGATAGAGTCTCCTAACTAAAATCCAAGGACCCTTTTCCACACTAATAGCTGCTTAAAACAAAAAGTCCATCACATGGTGTGTTTGCTGGCATAACCCTGTCTGTCAATATGCGCATATTATAATCAATTAAACTTTTCTCATAATATTCCTCAGTTGTTTTTTTTTTTTCTTTTTCTCTTTTTTTTTTTCTTGGCTTGCTAAGATCATAATATTAATTCGTTGGTGTTAAGACTTGTATCCTACACACCCCACTTGCCCAATATTCTTATCTCTCTCTCTCTCTCTCTCTCATATCAACCACCTTCATGATCAAAACACAATTTCCATGTCAAATATAATAATATAGCCCTCAACGCACATGGTTTTCTCTCCATAATTCAAAACTTCATTAGCTAGCTAGCTTAATAGTCAGGCCAGTTTGGTACAGCTTTCATTTTTTTTTTTTTTTTTTTTTTTTTTTTTTATTCAGTATGATTTATACATATATATATATATATAGGTATATGAAACTAGAAAATACAAAGTTCCAAAACACCCGTGTTTTGAGGATTGAGAAAGCTGTGTGAAAATTAAGCATTAACAATGGAGCCGAATATTGATGATCACCACCAATATTACCCTTCTGAATTATCATCATCATCATCATCATCATCTTGTTCTTCAAGCAAAGATCCTGAAATTCGAGCAGTGGAGCTTTTGGAGGATTATTGGTTTTTTGGCAACTTGCTTATCAACACAAATAAGCCAAGGAATAACATGTTCGTGAGGTGGTATTCAGACCCTTGCCCTTCATCAAACACTTGTCAAGAAGCTCCGGTGGTTAATGGGACCGAAAGCTCGAGTAAAACTCCGGTAGAAGGCGGCGGTATTCGACGCGATAAGTTGGTCAGGACGCCGTCGTTGCAGCCTAATATAGTAAGAGAAGAAGGAAGAGGAGGACATGAAAGACGTCATAGAGAAAGTGATTATAAAGCCATGAAGCAGAAAGTACAAGTGCATGAAAGGGAAATTAGGAGCTGCAGCAGATCAAAGAGCAACACAAATTCGCAGCAGCCGCCTCGGAATAATTTGCTAACAAGGGCACAAACTTTGCCACCATTAACATCTATTAGGAAGGTGGAGATGAATCAAGATCATCATGATCAGGAAACAACTAACGAGAAGATCATGACCAAATCTAGCCTCCAGGCATCTCTTAACCTTGCTGATATCTTGCCTCCGAGACATAACAAGGTAAGCTTTTTTGAGTGCTCAAGGGTTTTTTTTCTAGGAGGGTTAAAAAAACCGCCACCGAACCGTCAAACCGACTTAAAAAAAAAAACTAAAAATTCAATTCCACGTCAACAAACCGATTACTTCAGTCGGTTAACCGACCGCCCATGGTTTATGGACGGTTTAGTTTCAATTCTGCCAGTCGAGGTGATTAGTTAAATCGAACTGACCAACCACCTTCTACTCTATTTAAAAAATAATAATTATCCATAAATTCAAACTTCTAATCAGTTCGGTTTTGAAACTGACCGAAATTGTCAGTTTTTAATAGATGAACACCCCTAATTTTTTCATAGTAAATTAACTCTTTTAATTTAAAGTCCTACGTATAGGAATCATAACATAAAAGTGGCACCAAATTATGATGAGAAACAAGGATTTGTATTCAATTTCCTAGTATAATCTCATTTTGTTAGCTATGGAGAAAATTAATCTTCATATATGATTTTTTTTTCCTCGAGAAATTAAAAAGAAAAAACCACCATCAGAGCTCCGTATTAGATACATATTCACATAACTACATAAAGCACTAATCTGCAACTTTGGAAGCTAGCACAAAGTACAAGCTAATAACAATTAATACAATTTGTTTCTTATAGATTTAAGTATAGCATAAATGAATAATAATGACAAATTATTATGTATGTTTTTTTTTTCCTTGTATACATGAACAATGATGGTAAACAAATAAACTAGTGAGTGCCAACCTACTAGTGCGGGGCTTAGTAGTCAGATGGGTCCCCACCAACCTGATTGAGGTCTCTTCATTTTTTTTAAAAAAAAAAAGAAAATTAGGAAACAAATAAACTACACTTGGTCTCATTCACTTCATGGAATGTAACATTTTCTAAGAATTTTTAACTGTAGCAGAAAAAATTAGATGTGATATTTTCTGAGTGCTTTTAACCGTAGAAACCTAAAATTAAAAACTCGAATCGGTGAAATCAACGAAGTCAAAATTGTTCACTTTTTCTTTTTCTAGCTGATCAGCATTAACATATATAGGCCTCGTTCACTTCGCAGATTCGAGTTTTCAATTCGAGTTGAGATGTGACATTTTCTGAGAGCTTTTCACTGTAGCAGAAAAAGTTAAATGTGACATTTTCTGAGAGTTTTTTACTGTAGAAACTTAAAACTGAAAATTTAAATCGGTAAAATGAACGAGGCCATAGTTAAAACTAAAATAAAATCTGAATTTGCAGGGCAGTTCAAGGTATAGGTCACCAAGGACCGCAGGGTTACTTGAAGATATCAACACAGATGGGTCCAAAGAAATGAGGCGCAGGTATTTTAAAGGAAGGAATTTAGGAAGAAGCCTAAGTGAGCTTGAAATTGAAGAAGTTCAAGGATTTAAGGACTTGGGATTCAAGTTTGACAACAAAGACTTGTTAAGTCCTAATGTGGTAAACATTCTTCCTGGCTTGCAAGAGAGAAAGGAAGAGGATATGGGCCTACAAAATAAGGTCAGAAGGCCTTATCTTTCTGAGGCATGGATGGCCCAAAGTGCTCCTCCTACTCCAAATTGGGCTGCAAGCAGGTCCTCTCAAGAAATGAAGGCCCAAATCAAGTTTTGGGCCAGATCTGTGGCATCTAATGTGCGTCAAGAGTGCTGAAGAAGATCAATCAAAAGACTTCCATAATATAATATGAAGGATTAATGTCACTGATGTTCCTGAGGTTTCCTCTTAATTTTATTTTACTCTAACTTAAAAGTCTCATATATTATCGGTGAAGTTTTACATTCTGTTACAATTTTAGTCCTTCTATTTGCTAAGTCTTAAATATTTAATAAAATCTGTATAAATTATCTAAAAATTAACGACATATGGAAATTAACTTTCATTTTTTGTATGATTTAGTCTTTAAACTTTAAATATTCACACTTTTGGTCCCCAAGTTTCATAAATTCCCTAAAAAAGTTAACACCTAGATGACAGAATGACTAAAATTAAAATAAAATAAAACCTCAAAGATGAATTGTGGGGCGTTTTAAAGGCAACGACTAAAACATAATTAGGGATAAATCTAAGGAACCATTTGTGAGATCAACTATAATATAAATATATATATATATATATATTTTAGGACCTTTTGCAATTCTGGCTGTTTTTTTCTGTTTTTTTGTTGGCCTTGGAAGTGCTAGCCATGAAAGAAAAATTTGTAAGAATTGCAAAAGAAGCAATATAAATAAAATTTTGATTCAGCAAATAAAATAAAAATCTTTGAGAAAATAAAAGAAGCTCCATGTAATCTTTGGAGGACATGAATTTTGTTTTCCCTTTTTCCTTTTTCTGACTGAATTAGATATTAGATGTGTTGATGACCTAATAATAACGGTGCGGCTGCGCGTTGTTAGCATTGGCTATACTTTCATATTGTAAAAATGACGCAGTTTATTGAGGCTAAGGAGACGTTTGGTTTATAAATTAGAATCATGTGATTAGAACCATTTTTGATTTACATGTATTTTTTGTAAAAGAAAATACTGTAGCGAATCATGAACCATGATTTAAATCATAGTTTGAATCCTCCAACCAAACGTACCCTAAATCTTCTTACTACTAATTGATACACTTGTTGATTTCAGATTATATTGTTACTTATTGCAATTACGTACAAATAAAATGTGATTATCCCTTGAGTGAACCTAAACCTCTAGGAATGTCAACTATCTCCTAATGATAAGCTTTCTGCAGATATTGTGTTTTTAACGTTAAATTTGATTAAAATTATATCAAAATAAAAATACATGCAAAACAGACAAAGATATAACTCTAAATAGTGTTCTACCAGTTAGCGTAGAGGGTGAAATTTACAATTAACTTGTTTCATAATCAATGACCGAGTTAGAAGTTATAAATAGTGATTATAATATTGTGAGAATGAGAATGTTAATATAGAGAAAAAAAAAAAAGTAATAACATAGCAATTTATAGATGTTAGTTCATTAGTGAGAACTACGTTCTTTGTTGGTCTATAATGGTTTTCGTATAACAGATTAAAAGGAGTACAACAATTGTCTGAGAGAAGATCGGGATGAGAGGGGAGGAATGCAAAAAAATACGAAGAAAGTGAAGGAAAAATAAAGGGAATAATTGCTACAAAGAATTTGGAAGTGTCCTTATATCCATGGGGTCTTGCCTATTTATAGTTGGTGATGGCCTCGAGTTATTTCTTGATTATCTGCATGGTCTGTCCTCCAATTGTTGGTGATTAGATGTGAAAGTTCAGGCTGCCCAGTTTAACCCGGGCCGGCGACCCGAATGAAAATTTCAGGCTGGCTCGACCTTAAATGGAAGAGGGACAATCCAGCCTGACCCAGAATTTTATAAGCTATTTTAAAATCTTTTAAAAAATGGCGTTTGGGTCAGCCCGGGCCGAATAAACTTTGAGTTTGAAATCTCTGTTCGGCCTGGGCCAACAGTGATGGGCCTTGGGTTGGCTCGGCCCAAACTTATAGTTCTAGTGGGCTTTCATTTTCAAGCAGTGTTGACTTTACCTTACTAATTTGTCTTCCTGTTGACTCATCAAGGTCAGCTAATGGTCCTTTGCGAGTTAATTTCGTGCTTTCACTATGCCCCGTTTGTTTTAGAGCCCGTTTGGTTTGAGGATTCGTTCTCTGATTCGAATAATGGTTCATGGTTCGCTACAGTATTTTCTCTCACAAAAAACACACGTAAATCGAAAATGGTTCTAATCCATGAACTAAACGGGCTCTTTTATAGATTTAAATTACAGTTTAAAATTTTTTACTACAGTGTTTTCTCTCATAAAATTTAAATTTCTATTTAAAATTATAAACCATACATGATCTAGTTTTTTTGTTCAAATATTTAAAGATTTCATATGATAGTGTGATTTTACTGATTGGGTCAACTTTTGATCATTTTCTTTTTAGTATCTCTCTACCTTGACCGGTTGATAATATACCCTTTGTAGAGAATAAAATTGCCGTTTCCTATGTTAAGAATGTATTGAGAATATTCTCTTGTTGATTTAGTGCATAAAGTTGCATATCGATTCATGAAATCAACCAATGAAAACAGTATTTTGATGAATTGATTCGACCTGTTAAGAAGTCATTGTAACTTGTTTATTTATATTTCGTTCATTTCACCGATTTAAGTTTTCAGTTCTAGGTTTTTACAGTAAAAAATTCTCAAAAAATGTCACATCTAACTTTTTCTGTTACAGTAAAAAGTTTTTAAAAAATGTCATATCTCAACTCGAATTAAAAACTCAAATCCGTTGAGAATATTAGTAATTTGAGTTGTCAATTTTACTTCAACAATAAGTATTGTTTCATAGCTTATTAAACGTTCTCGTACTTTCTAATAATGTGTGTGTTCTTTTTTTTTTTTTTGAATATTAGAAGACTATTAAAGTGAAAAGCTTGGAGTCAAAATGGTACTTTTATAGTATTTTAACACTTTCAAAACTCATTTAACAGAAAGATCTAAATACTTATAATAAAGTTTTAAACTAACTTTATGATTACTACAGTAAGACATCACTCGCTTTACAAATACTGTCTAATTTAAATTATACCATTAAGTTCAATACTACTGCACTAGAATACTCCTTAATCCAAATAGGAATTAAATTATAGTAATTCCTCTTTTATCATTTTAACAGAAATTATGACAAAAATTATAAAAGAAAGTGAGATTAATTTAAAATTTAAGAGGAATTAAATGATAATGATACTGCTTCCTCTTTTATCATGTTAAGAGAAATTATAAAAGAAAGTAAGATTAATTTAAAATTCAAGAAATAGAATGAGAGTATCTAAAAGTTCACAAGTAAAATTGAACATAACTCTATGACGTTTTGTTCATAAATTTATAATTATGATTTATAATTTTTTTTATTTACATGTATTTTTTATAAAAAAAATATTATAATAAATTATAAATTATGATCCGAACCAACACGAATCTTTGAACCAAACTCGGTGGTCAGAAATAAGATAAATTGAACCTCTTATCTGTTTTGGCCGACGGATGTCAACAAAATATCAATGTTTCCCACCAAAATCTATCATATGACATTGCAAAAACAAGAAGATATTTCTATTACCGTCACTGTGGATAGAAACACAACCAAACTAAGGAAGAGCTTGCGGAGAGCAGTGACAAAAGCAAAACCTCTCTCTCTCTCCCTCTCTCACTCTCTCTCTCCAGAAAATACAAATGTTGATACAGTCACAACAGCACATCCTCACCTCCAACTTCCCATTCTCTCTCTCTCATCACCACTTTCTCTCTCCTTCCCTTAACTTCCCCCACAGACCTCGCCTCCGTACTCTCTACTCCCCTCGACCCAAGCAGCCATGGCTAGCCGCCCAAGCCACCTCCGAACCCACCACCAGCACCGCAAAACCAGAGGAAGAAGAGGGTGGTCCGGTGGAGTTCTTCACGCCTTCTACTCCAATCTTCGCCACCGACGACGACCCTTCTCCCATCCAAGTCGCCACCAGCGTCCTCCTCACCGGCGCCATCTCCGTCTTCCTCTTCCGCGCTCTCCGCCGCCGCGCCCGCCGCGCTAAGGAGCTCGTAATATTTATTGATTTTGTTTTGATTCTGATTTCTGTGCTTTGCTATTCAGTTTAATTTATTAGGACGAGGATTTTAGATATTATGTAATGTGATTCTGTTTTTTTTTTTTTTTTAATTAATTTCTTTACTGTGGTTTAGAGGCATTAGGATGTCAGAATGTAATCCAAGGCTCGAGCGAACAAAAGAGAAAAAAAAAAAAAAAAATCTATCAGAGGATATGGAATTATGGGAAAATACCCTATAGGGTTTTGTTTTAAATTGGCATATTTGCATTCAGTTCTGTTAATTATCTGTATTTATTTATCGTTCAGAAACTTACATTGATAGGCTGAATAGAAAACTCTTGAAATTACATTTTATCGGATCTGGTTTATGTATTCAGAATCATGATTCAGAATCATTCTCGTTTTACGTGTATTTTTTGTGATAGAAAACACTGTAAAGAACCATGAATCATGATTCAGAATTATGGATGAATATAAGAAACAAACGTCCCTGTTTTACCTCCACAATGATTCGACGATTTCTTTCATGAAAAAAGAATTGAAAATTTTGACATATTTTGTTGGGAATGACGTTGGGATTCACTTTGATTTCACTTTCATTGTCATTGACTTTGAAATTTGAGGAGCTGGGTTTGTGTTATGGCACTTATTATTTTTTACTTGTATGATTTAGGTGATTTATTTGTCAGTGTAGGAGTTTATTATTTGGTTGTTGATGAAGTGGGTCATTGTGTTATGTCTAGAAATTTAGGTCCTCAGGAGTGAAGAAGTCACTCAAGGAAGAGGCACTGGACAACTTGAAAGCAATGGGGTCAGCTTCAATTGAATCCAAAGGTCCACCTTCGCCTGTTCAGGCATTGTTGGGAGCCATATCTGCGGGTGTTATTGCTGTCATTCTTTACAAGTTCACCACCACTATCGAGGCTGCTCTCAATCAACAAACGATTTCGGATAGTTACTCGGTAAACTTCCGTGATTACGTGTTTCTTTTCTGCTGTTTGATGTTTTTCTTGCATAGTGAAATTTTTTATCTATGTAGATTCACCACTACTTACTAAGCTTGCAAATTCGTAACAACCGTTTTGTTAGGCTGCGTCTTTCTTGACTTGGATCGAATTGTTTCTTGCATATTACGCTTGCTAAAGATTGAGGAAGTCCTTTCAGTACTTTCAACACTTGTGTGCGTACTTTACTGTTGTAGACTGCTTGCATTTTGGTCTCTTTGGAGCGGAAAATAAAAAATGATAAAAAAAAATTTAGTACTATGACCTTTTTCAAACATGATTTTGCTAGTTTACTTGGGATAGGGAGTGAAGTACAAGAGTACATGAGGGAGAGAGGGAGAAATAGGCTAATGAGCTGCTATGCTGAGGAAATAATGGTTGAATAAACCCATGCTGTCAATGGACACGAATTAAGTGGGAATTTTGAGAAACTTTTATAGGAAAAAGGCTATGGGGAAGAAAACAAGATGAGAACAACAATATAAATAAGAGGATAAGGGCAATATTAGGATGAAACCAACTATAGAATTGTATAGCAACCCCCATTGAAAATTAGTTGAAACTACACCTCCGTTTTGCCCGTTACCGACTTTCTATTCTAAGCAGATGGTTCTGATCTTTGAGCTTGAAATAGGAAGGACAGTTCAAATGAGGTTAATTTGTGTCAAACTTGTTCTTCTTGTGATTTTACACACTTAAACGATCACCGCGGATAGTAGGAATGCTTCGGTGTCCCATAACTATGGTCACAGAAAAAGTACAAAAATTGTTACATAGTCCGTCATTCAACGTGTATTTAAAAATTTGCATGCACAGTATAGAAAACACAATGTGTTTCTATTGTTTTCTTAATATATGACATAGAGCTGGAAAATCGCTTCTGACAACATTAACATAAATCAGTAACAGAAGAATTTTCTTGTCAATATTTCCATATAAGAAACAATATGTTTTGACATTTGCTTCAATGTTCATTAATAATATTAAGAAAAAAAAGAAAAAAACTTCGTAGCTATGGCTCATATTACTTGGCAATGTGCATATGATTCTAACACTGTACTCGTTTTCAAATTTCAGGCTCGTCAGATTACAATAACTGTAAGGTATACGACTGCTTTCTTCGAGCATGAATCGCTGTTTCCCTTTCTAAAGAATCTTGATTTACCTGTCACTTTGAATTTGTAGGACTATTGTGAATGGTTTGTGCTACCTTGCAACATTTATTTTCGGCATCAACTCTATCGGCTTGTTCCTCTATGCTGGTCAGCTTGCCATCAATTCTTTTATGGAAGGATCCACAGATGAAGAAACCGAGAGCAAAGGCGGAGAGCAGTTAAGCTCGACGAATTCGACGGTTGAGAATCCCACAAGTGCCGGTGACAGCAGCGAAGATAATCAAAGTTCAGATGACTCGCAGTAACACAAGAGAAAACTAATGCTGAAGCAGTTGAAAAGGTTATTGTATTTTTTTTCACTTGTAGAAAACTGTATTTTGATAATATGATCTCCATATTTATGCCACGATCCGCTAACCGATCTCTGCCAACTCTCGTCTCCGTTCCAGTTAAATTACTGCTGCATATCAGAGAGATGGTGTAACTGTAACTAACCTGTATAGTAGCTGCTGATAAGGGTTCTGTACAGAAAAATTCACCCTTTTGTTATAGGCAAAATCCATTTTGACCTGTCAGAAATTTGAATCCTTTTTTGCTTTCCTCCCTCTGAAAACGACCTCATTAAAAAAGTCCATGCTCGTAAAATACACAACCCTCATTATGTAAGGGATCAATTCGATACAAAGGACGTGTTTAGAATTCGTTTTAAAATAATTTTATTTTTTATATGAAAATGAAAACGTTTTCAATCTCAGACAAAAATTATTTCTAAAAATGTGTTTAGTAATTTTATTAACAGATTATTTTCAGTATAAAAAAAATTCATTAATGTCTTTGTTTCTTTCTTTTTGCTCGAGAGAGGAGAAAATGAAAATAAAAAATGAAAAATGATTAAAAGTCGTTTTTCATTTCTCTCTCATTTTACACTAAACAAAATAATCATTTTCATTTTTGTTTTTTGTCTTTATTGTGTCAAACGCTGTTTTGAAAATGTTTTTATTTTTTATTTCTTGAAAAATGTGAAAAATAAAAATGAGATTAATTCTAAACACGGTTAAAATCTCAAACTTTTAACGGATGAGAGAGAATCATGGAATGGAATGATCGTCCCTTACCATTATGCCATCACGACTTATGATAGGGTGCCATAATATTTAACCTTGTCAATTTTAACTTGGTCAAATTGAAAACTTAAAAATGAGTACATTGTAATATACAAATGAAGCTGCCAAAGTCTTGTCTTCCCATACACAATTTGCCAGATACTCTTTTTTTTTTTTTTTTCACCCCCTTTTCTAAATCTTCAAAACAATTAATTTAGAACAATACAAACAGCTGGTTAGTGATTCTGACTTGTGTACAAAAATTGCAAGTTACAATATGAAACCTTATTGCGTTTTATTTACAGTGGTCCCCCATAACCAAACAGTTCATTATTTGGGTTGTCCACATGTGAAGAATTGTAGATGCTAATATCCAAACAAATAATTCAGGATTAATATTCCCCTAATTCACAAGCAATTCATGCAAGGAAACGTGCAACTTTTTTTTTTTTTAATTACATTTTATTCAACAAGATGAAGCCGAACTCGTGAGCCATGAGGATAAAGATGAGTTATGTTATGAAAGATAAGCTTACAAGACGGTAAGATTATGCATAGCAACCTCTAGTCACAAGGTATGACTAATGTAAGAGAATATTGTCATAATACTACAGTATTTTAGGTATGATTAATGTAACAGAATGCTGTCAGAATGCTACAGTATTTAGACGTATACGGTAAGAATGAAAAAAAATTGACTTGAATTTTTAAGAAATTATAACTAGTAAGTAATAAAAATTGAGTATAAATATAGGATGTTGATCAAAAATTATGGTCATTTTATTATTTGGGTTGTCCACATGTGAATAATTGTAGATGCTAATATCCAAACAAAAAATTCAGGATTAATATTCCCCTAATTTACAAGCAATTCATGCAAGGAAACGTGCAACTTTTTTTTTTTTTTTTTTTTTTTTTTTTTTTTTTTTTAATGACATTTTATTCAACAAGATGAAGCCGAACTCGTGAGCCATGAGGATAAAGTTTGTCAAAACTGTAAAAGAGGCAAAAAATATTAATTTCTTAAACCTCTTAAAATATTGGAGTCGTCGGATGCTAACACATTTTAAGGTCTGCTTAGCTGTTTATTAATCACACCTGTACATTTAAGGAATTGTAATTTTCGATTTGTTGCTTTATTATTCGAAACATTGAGACACTCAATTAATAGTTCAACTATTGAACATTTACCATTAGCAAAATAATAATAATAATAATGTTAGGATCCTAATTGAATCTTACATTATTAAAGTATGAACTTAACATTTGAGTTTACAACTATTTGGACACCCTTTCTTTATAAACTAACTTTTGGGGATGAGTTCTACTCAAGGGTTATAACAATTGGTATCAGAGCATCCTCCTCTTTAGGCCCAAGTTGCAAAAGGCGCAACCTGGGGAGGAGCGACCAGAAAAGGTCAGAGTGAGCCATTCAAAGTGGGCCGCTGTGGACGTCAGTGTCGGAAGTGTAGTGGTATGTTAGGATCCTGATTGAGTCTTAGATTGTTAAAGTATAAACTTAATATGTGAGTTTATAACCACTTAGACACTATGTTCTTACAATATAATTTTTAAAGATGAGTTCTACCTAAATATTATAACAAATAATAATAATAATAATAATAATAACTTGCACAATCTCTATAAATCTCTTGAGCAATCAAACTGTTCACATTCCCTTCTTTTGGTTTTCATTGCATATGTTTTGTCTTACTCTACTTTTGCTTTGAAATAAGGGTAGAAAAAGACGGCATAGTGCAGAAAATCATATTTTCTTTCTTTTTCTCCTGGAAAGCCTGAAATCCCTGCAAAACATTCGAGTCCATTTGTGCTTGCTGCGTTGGAAATAGATGTTATCATATGAATGCAGGCCATCATTGATCTTAAGGCAAAACGGCAACGTAAAACCAGGCAAACAACATATATTTTTTCAAATCTCAAAAAACTTTTTCCTATTTTTCTCTTGCATCAATTTTTTTGTCATAGTTTTTTTATAACCAATTTTTGGGTTATGATTCTTATGAAGCTACTTTATTAGCAACTTGTCTTTATTGCTTATAAATATAACGAACAAGTTGCAATCTGTCCACATCTCCTCTTTCGACCCCAACAAATCAATTCCAGTATGATAAGTACTCAAATGTGACATGTTTGATCAAATAGATCTTCTAATAGAACCAGAAAAAATAAGTTATTTGTGCAACGATCAGAAATTAACTCAGTGTCTGAAAAAAATACTTTACTAATAGTATATTATTTTTACCGTCACATCCTTATTAGGTTTTGTTAATTTTGATTTTTTTTATTGTAACATAATTTTGATGCATTTTTAAGTGTTCAAAGTTCCGTTCTTTTTTTTTTTTTTTTTTTTATCTTACCATAAAATTCCTTAAGACAAAAACAAAAGGAAACATATGTTTTAAACTTTAGAAAAAAAAAAAATTTTCTGGTTGGGTCTCTTTACCAACAGAGTTAGTTTCCTACCATTAAATTTAGTCAACGTTACATCAAATTTAAAAAAAAATAAAAAATAGAGTTTTTATATAAATTTAACAGTTGAAAAATAGACTTTTAAGTAATTTATTTTTTTAAGACCTATAAGAGAAATCTCCCAAAAAATAAAGGGGGAAAACACTTTACACCAACTTGTTCCAACTCTCTATATCTAAACGTGGATTCTGGTCCCGTTCATTTCACCGATTCGAGTTTAGAATTTGAGTTTTACTATAATAAAAAGCTCTCAAAAATAGTCACATCTAACTTTTTTATTACAATAAAAAACTCTCATATAAAGTTACATCTCAACTTGATTAAAGTCCATCTTCACTTGGTATGATACACTGTACATAAAACGTGCACTACTAGTGAAGAAATCCCCTTACTAATAATTCATCATAGTATGGTTGAGTTTGCTTCTCATACCTCGTGGATTCTATTTTTTCGTGGAGGGGCAGGTGGATCTCTCCGATGGGCCGGTGGCCGGAGTTGGGTGGTTGTGGCTAGCGTTCAGGGACCTTATCTTCTCGGATTGTGTTGGTTGCTGCTATCTGGATTTGTGAACTCCCTCAATCGATTCTAATCTATAAACTAAACGTCTGTTTCTTTTTTTTTTTTCCCTTTGAACCGATTTCGCTACTGAATTTTATTTTTTTGACAATTTCAGTCCGTATCCTAAAATTGAAGCAATGATAAAAATATTTAACAGATGGACATAATAAGTTAATAATTTGAGATTTGAAATTTCACAAAAAAATGCTTAAGATATCTTGGTCTAGTGGCATTAAAGAGGGGTTTAGATGGAGATTATTAGGTTTAATATCGTGTTGTATAAAATAAAACCACAAAAATCACGGGACAAAATTTCTTTTAAGAACGTTAGAACTTATTAACTTTATGTGATTACATTTTTTTAATGAAAAAAGGTATTTCATTAATCTGAATGCATCAGTACAAATAACCTCTAATTGCATGAGATAATATCTCAATCTCAACCGACTCTATCAATAAAATTTAGTGAAACTCAAGGAGAAAAACTTGTACTGAGACTTGATAACAAAAAAATTCATCAATACACTCATAATAGAGCACATGTAATTAGATAATAAATACATAACTATTTCCATTAAGTTTAGTCTCAAAATGATCAAAAATTCTATGGGACATAAAGATAAAAGAAAAAAAATATTACTTCTAGAAAATTTCAAAGACAGATAATGTCAAACACTTTTATAAATAAGGCTCTTTTTAATATAGGGCCTTATACAAATAATGTACGTTTATAATCGTTTAATCAAATTAAAATGAGATCAAAATAAAAATATATACATACATAATAAACAGTTTTTAATATAAATATAACGATTAAAAAATAAAAATTTAACAGTATTGTAATTTTACGTTTGGTTCATGGATTAGAATCATGAAATTAAAATTATTTTTAATTTACGTATATTTTTATGAGAAAAAATACTGTAATAAACCATGAACTATAATTCAAATCATAGTATAAATTTTTTTACTAAATGTAATCTATGTAAAAATCTTTTATTATTCGCATTATAGAAAACATCAGCACTATTCGATACCACAAACCGTAACTTAAAGCTGTGAATGACATTCCAATGCCACAATCACATTACCCATAAACAATTATTTGCTACTAGTATTATCTACCGATATAATTATTCGCAGGTAGCATTATTGAGAGACAAAAAGACAATAATCCCCATCCAAATTGTCACTTCGCTTGTCTCCCATAGTCCCATCATCACCACACCCACCATCAAGCCGTCTTAACACTTCGAAAATGACCCCAAGAAAGAGAAAAGAAGCTCCTCCATATTGTAAAAAATAAGCTAATATTAAAATCGTAAGAAAGTATATATATATCAATTTTTAGTTATAGAAATTAATAAGTCATAACTTATTAAGTTATGGTTTATAATTAAATAAATTATGGATAAATTTGTCAAGTTATAGTTCATAGTCAGATAAATTATGGACAATTATAGACAATAACTTATCAAGTTATGGTTCATAACCAGACTAGTTATAGACGAAAACAGTAATTTAATCTATTTATTAACTTATGTAAACTATTGACTTATTAATTTTAATTCATCTAAGTCTTGACCTATTTTCTTCTCTCTCCCCTTACAATATCACTCATTGTTCGTGTATATGATATGGGCCGTTGATATATCCCTTGGGATGTAATTTTATGTAAAAAAAATTTACTGTAATAAAAAAAATTTAATATTTTTTTATAAAAACTTTTAATTGTAATAAAATTTAAATTAATAAAATAAATGAGACCTAAAATCATATAAAATTTTACCTATTTAGTTCGTTAATTTGAGTTTTTAATTTAAATTAAGATATGATTTATGTGTAAATTTTTTAATATAGTAAAAAAATTAAATGTGAATATTTTTAAAAGTTTTTTTATTATAACAAAACTCAAATTTTAAACTCAAATCGATAAAATGAACAAGATTAAAAGAGACGTTTGGTTCATTGATTAGAATCATAAAATTAGAATTATTTTTGATTTACGTGTATTTTTTATGAGAAAAAATATTATAACAAATCACGAATCATGATTCGAATAAGAATAAAAATCTCCCAACTAAACAATCCATAAAATACCATTTACTATCACCAACCTACCATGTGAGAGCAAATTAGTGCTTGTTGGCTTTTTGACTTTTACCACCTAATGCCCAACTCCTGTGCCCCATAACTTTTAAATTACATGTCCAATGGCAATGGGTATGTACACCTCAACCTTTGTATCGAATTCAGGAACTGTTCACCTTTTTTATTTTTTTTTATTATTTCTCTCGGCAAGAGAAAAAGAAAATATTGCAGGTCATTTACACTAGAACAAAAAATTTGAGTAAGTTCATACATGAAAACAACACCAAAAGGCAAATTACTAGAAATTGATACAACAAAACTCTCGATAGTCTTACGAATTTACCAAGAAAACCACAATAATAATAATAATAATAATAATAATAATAATAATAATAATAATAATAATAATAATAACAAAGGGTGATGATAAGACCAAAAGAATACAACTTAAAAAATTAGTAACTAAAAATTTACAGACCATTAAGGAAAGAGAAAAACAACTATCGAAAAAGCACTCTGAAAACCTACATATTAACCCATACAACTTTCCACTTTACCCACGCTTTCTATTCTTTTCACTATTTTTTTTTTTTTTTCCTAACTAGAGATTTTCTCAATTATTACACCGGCTCAAACCCCACCCCCAGCCGCGCCGACCCCGAGCGTAGCCTGGCGGTGCGGCTCGAGCTTCCTATTCTTCCAAAAACGTGCATCCGGCGCCAGGTTTGCCGCCGATCTCATCGGCTCCGACTTGCATCGCGTGAGCACAAACGGCTCGAATCCCGGCTTCGTCCCCACCAGCTTCCGCTCGATCACACTGGCCATCGACTGCTGAGCCGCCGCCGCTGCCGCCGCCGTCATCGGCAACGAGCAAGAAGACCTCGGCGGCTGCATCAGCTGCGCAGGTGGAACACGATTATGAACTGGGCCACCGACACCGTCGACGGCCGTCACATTGGGCCGCTTCTTGGGCTCTTCCGGGAGCCTTTTCAGGTTGACCCGGCGACGATCCGGTAACCACTGGATGAAATCCGTACTGCAAACCCACGTCTCCTTTGAGACCTCCATTGAAACCTTGGGTTCGCACATCATCAACAGCAAGCAATCGGGTAAATTCGATTCCAAATTCATTCCCTTCTCTTCTTTCGGTTCCTCCCGACCCGTTTTCTCTTCGTCGGTTACGACCTGTTGTTGGGTTGTCGTCTCCGCTTCTTCTACTTCTTCCTTCATTGACCCTTCTGCAACTCTCTCTTCCTCTTCTTTTTCTTCGGACGCTGAAGAAAATATGGGCTTCTCGTATTCTTCCTCTTTTTCTATTTCCTTTTCTCCTATTGCGAATTCCTCTGGACAATGTGATTCCTTTTCTTCTTCTTCTTCTTCTTCATCATCATCCGCTTCTACCTTCTCTTCTGGATCTACGACATTTTCTGGTTCATCTGTCGATTGAATCGCATCCAATTCTTGCTTCTTCTCCTCATCTTCCTCTTCTTTTTGCTCTAGCAAAACTACTTCAAAATCTTCTTCTAATGGTTCTTCTTCAGTTGCATCACCAGCTATTTCTGCATTACCATCCATTTCAATACTGGTTCTTCTTTCCACGTTTTCTTCTGGTGCTTCATCAACAACAACAACAACTCCCTCTATGTCTATGGCTTCTTCCTTAGTAACCATTTCCGGCCGCTTTTCTTCTGGGGTTTCTTCTTCTTCACCTTTTTTGCCATTGATATTAATACAAGAAGAATCATACTTTTCGCTGCACATATCCGACTTGGGATGATCTTCACACTTGTCTTCCTCATTTACAACTTCCGCTTCTCGCTCTTCATTTTCATCGCCTTTCTCCGGTGGATCCCAGAACCGGTTAGCCAGCGCCGCCATTTTCACAGGGTCAGATCTGCACCTCATCAGCAACAGAGCATTTTTCGGCGGAATGCAAATACTAACCCTACCCACCGTCTCTTCTCCTTCTCCTCCTCCATTACCACCAACTTTATCAAAACCAGTACTCTTCTCATCTTCTTCCTTAAACTCAATCCCCTCAAAAACTCTCCTCCTCAAACTCCTCCCACCACTTCTCTCGTCTTCTCTCTCCTCCTCTTCTTCTCCCACCACCAACTCTATCTCTCTCCCCTTACCCTCCCCATCCTGCAACGACACAAGCCACCGCGCAAAAACCGCACCACAAGACCTCCCATTGAAAGAAGTGGAAGATGTTCGCTTTTCTAGCTTATCGCTGCAATTATTATTATTATTATTACTACTCTCCTTCTCACCCGCCGCCGTCGTGTTCGTGCACGAAGACCGACACGGCAAGAAGCAGTTGAACTCCCTCAACGCTTCGCAGATCGTAACCCACTTATGAGAATTCTCCTCCGCCGTCTTGTGTGTTTCATCTTCTTCAAGTTTTAGTTTATTATTCTCTTCTGCTCTTCTGAAACTGGCCTCACCGCCGCCATTACTGGATCTCCGCTTCGACGGTCTGGCGGTGGCGGCCCTCATTTTCTTCCCCTGTTTCTTGGTCTTGACTCGGACTTGCCCAATACACGTGACTTTAGGAGAAGAAGGTTCTGGGTTCTCGAAAGCGCCGCCGCAGCCGGATCTCTTCTTGTTCCCGACCGCCGTCGGGAACATCGGCGAGGCCTGGCCGCCTTTAAGGCTTCCGCTGGTTTTGAGCCTCCGGCTGAGAGAGGAGGAGAGGGAGATTTGGGAGGAGTCTCTGGCTCGCCCCGGGCTTAGGATTGACTTGGAGGAGATTTTCATGGAGGAAGACGAGGAGAGACGAGATGTGAAGCAGATGAAGAGCTCGCTTGTTGCGCCGCTTGTAGTCGTGGGTAATGATGATGATGTTGTTGATGATGACTCCATTGTTTTGATTCAACAAGTTTTGGACATTGTTTTGTTTGTTGATGATGATGGTGATGATATTTGTTTGATTTGTATGGTTGGTGTTGTGGTTGCAGAGGTAGGGCAGAGTCTTGAGAGAGGAAAGATGGAAGAGTGAGTGGAGTGAGTGAGTAAAGAGAGAGAGAGAGAGGAGGAGAGAGAGAGAGATTGGTGGGAGAGTGATGAGAAGTTGTTTGTCTTTAGCAAAACGAAACTGACTGTAGGGGTATCATCAGGTTTGAGTGGGCCTCGTTTGGTGGATGCTTCATCGCTTTGGTTTTTTGGTTTGAGATATTTAATTAAAGTAAATATACAAATCTATACATTATTCAGTCAGTAATTAACCTTTAAAATGACTAAAAGCACTTAAATTTATGTATTCATAATCATAATTTAAAATTATTATCATTTTACGTATATTTTTTATGAGAGAAAAAATTATAAAGAATCATGATTCATGATTTAGAATCAATGACGAATATAGAAAACAAACATCTCCTAAATCTCTGATTGTTTCATCATTTAATTCAGTTCAACTCAATTTAAATTTGTGTTTGATAAGCATACAGTTTGAATTATATTTTTCATTTGAATTAAGTTGAACGGTCTAACTTAGAATTTAGCTCTATCCCTCAAGTTCAATCGTTCAAACAATTTTTAAACAGTCAAAAATGTGTCTACTCTCTCTGCTTTTCACACCTACCAAACACAAATTTGAATTTTATTATCAATTCAAATTAAAATTTTAACTACACATCCAAACATTAATTCAAATTACAATTTAAACCACACGGTTTGAGTTTTTCTGTTCAAATTAAAAAATTTAAATCAATAAAATTTAAACTAGCGAATCACACAGGGACTAAACTATCCTTCAAAACAAGAGTTTAAAAAAAATTAAACATTCCAATATTACAAAACATAAAATTTGAAATACAAAGGAAAACCAATTTCAATGGTATTTTGCATATTTTTAAGGTTAAAATCGTAAGTTTAATTTTTGTTTTAGTTTTTTTTATTCAAGGGTATTTTAGACATTTTAAATGTTAAAATCAATGGTTGAGTATGGAAATGTACAAATTTAGGTATTAAATATAATTTGAATATATACATTTGATAGATAAAAATCGAATGTATAGTTTTTGAATAAATTCAAAACACATAGTATAAAAACGTAAATATAAATATTCCTTTTGGTTTTCCAAATGACCATATTACCCTTGATGTCTCTGTTCATATCTTTTTATGACGTTTTTTTTCTTAGTCAGGGGATGACAATGATTTTGCTGGAGCACTTCCAATTTTTTTTTTTTTTTGGGAATAAAATTAAATTTTAATTTTCAAAAACAAAAAATGTACACATACATGCGTTGGCACTGGCATTGTGGCATCGGTTTCATTCATCCCATTATTTATTGTTATTCCATAGTTACACCAATGCATTTATAAAAAAAAAAAAAGAAAGCAAGTGTACCATATAATATCACATTTGAGATTTGTGCTTTGCTGGGGTAATATACAATATAATAGGGCTCATTTTGAAGGAGCTTTGTATAATAAAATTTCACTCTTATGTTGTTATTAAATTTCGTTTTTTTCTATTGTCATAATGGAATAAATCACCTTTTAAAACATACGTTCAATAATACGTTTTTTTGTTTATGTCATACCATTGAAATCAGCACAAGGCTTATTCCCAAGTGCTTGGGAGAACATTCTTCAATTTGCGAAGGTCCTTTTAGTCCTGTCATAAAATTACAAGGAAAATAGTAGAAAATAGGCCAATATGAAAAACTTAAGAAAGTATATAGGCCAATTTTTAGTTATAGAAATTAATAGGCCATAACTTGTCAAGTTATGGTTCATAACCAGATAAGTTATGAACAAACTTGTCAAGTTATGGTTCATAGTCAGACAAGTTATGAACAATTATGGACAATAATTTGTCAAGTTATGGTTCATAACCAGACAAGTTATGGACGAAAACAGTAATTTGGCCTATTTATTAACTTATGTAAACTATTGACCTATTAATTTTAATTCATCTCAAGTCTTGGTCTATTTCTCTCTTTCTCCCGAATTACAACTGGTC
>NW_010361624.1:328875-365515 GCF_000414095.1 Morus notabilis
CTTTCCCTGTTTGTTCAACAAAAAAAGATTATTGTTATTTTATCATTGTTTTCATCCAATTTTCTATCCCCAAGAGTGCATAAGTAAGCAATTAGGGTTTTGTTTGGCTCCCTTTTCTCTTTCCCCACTAGATGTAGGAGGGAAAAAAATAACTTTAGGGTGAATCGTTTTTTTGTGCGTCTCTGCATGCATGGGGCTCTTTTTAGGTTGCGAATCTTTGTAGCCAAAAGTTAGAAAAGTCTTGCTAAAGGAATTGGACAACCTCGGTATTTTATACACGTACACTTTAAATGAATTAATACAATTATTGGGTTATAAAAGCAAAAAGAGACTGCGGAGTTAGCAAACAAAAGGAAAAGTGATCTTTTTTATTTGACAAGGATAGAGGAGACGTCCCAAAAATGTGCTACGCTATAAGTAATTTTTGCTTCGAATGTAAGGCTTCGTTTGGTAGATAGATCTAAATCAGGATGATTCTAATTATGATTCTGAAATTAGAATCATGATTTATGAATTTTGGTTTAAATCATGATTATGAAATTATGATTAAGAATCAGGGGTTTGAATCACCTTGAATTAAGAGGATGACGGTTTTAGAATCATGAGTGATTCTAATTTAAAACACCACATCAGATCCTGAATCATGAGTGATTCTAGTTTAAAACACCACATCAGATTCTGAATCATGATTCAGAATCATCCAAACCAAAACACTAATTCTGAATCATGATTCAAAATCACTGTAAACAAACATTGATTCTGAACCAGGATATAAAATTATAATTCTGTATCTATGTACTAAACGAACCCTAAGCTATTCTAATAGGTTCAAGTTCTTATTTGATTCACGTTTTGCTTAATTAATTCTCTTCATGTAGGAAAATTTTTACGGATTGTCCTTTTTAACTATTGTTGGGATTTAATTTGATGAGCCCAAATCCACTAAGTATAGGCCCAACAAGCCTGTTTAGGGTCGACCTGATCGAGCAGAGTAAGATCGACCCCTATTGCACAATGGTTCGACTTTAGTGAAGAACAACCGTCTGAAGTCATGCGTTTCGTTAGTCGAGGCAATAGAGCAATTCGGTCGAGCTCTGATCACAACAAATATCGGCGCCTACCAATGTGGGGCTCGACTCCATGACTCGATTCATCGAGGATACTAACGTGGGCAGTTACTTCTAGTAGACCCCTGCTCATCACTTTGTACACAAGAACTTGAAAATATATAGTGGAGTTCCTGACTAAAGTGGACGTAGCTCTTTAAAAAGTGAACCGCTATAAATCATTGGTCTTAATTCATTTCATTTTTTACGTCTTTTAATTTGATTCTTAGCAGTTTATCGTAATCTCTATGTTGATTATTAATTAATAACGTTTTGATAAAGGATAGCTTAAATCAAATTCTAATCGTGATCAAAGACCCTAATTCTTTCGCTTATGATTCTTATTTGACTGTAGAGAAACCAATGTCTATAACTATCGGTGAGAATTGCTATTTTAACCGTTTGATTAAGATTTTAACGGTATTATCTGTAAGTGCTTATATAATACAAATTTACTATAATCATAAATTGTCATTAAAATTTTAATCAAACAGTTAAAATAGTAATACGTATCCATGGTTAAAAACGACATATCAATAGTAAAAATTCTCTACATGTAGGTCGGAGTTATTAAATTAATCATTCTCTCACTCCCTAAGGTAAATTGACAAGTTGCCATTGTTGAATGTCATTTCATGTATCTCAGGTTAATAGGGTATAATAATCTCACTCCTCAACACATGATTATGGGAAATCCCCCTCAATTATTTACTTTTCTTATCACTTGACAAAAAAATAAAAAAAATATATAATTAAAAAGACAAGCTTATCGCTATCTCACTTTATTTCTTTGCTCAAAAGGTGTCTCATCTTTCTTTCTTGCAAAACACAAACCACAATTTTCCCTTCTAATGCATCAAAGTCATGCCTTGAAGATTAGATTGTGACACATCAATTTTTAGGAAGATGGAAAATAGGTTTCACTATCAAACGTGGCCAGATCACATAGAACCAAGCAAAATACTAGGAAGACGTTAGTAAGAAAATTCATACTATGATTTGAATCATAATTCATAATTTATTATAATAATTTTTTTCATAAAAAATACACGTAAATTAAAAATAATTCTAATATCATAATTTGGACCCGTTCACTTCGCTGATTCGAGTTTGTAATTCGAGTTGAGATGTGATTTTGTATGAGAGTTTTTTATTGTAACAAAAAAGTTAGATGTGACTGTTTCTGAAAACTTTTTACTGTAACAAAATTCAAATTCTAAACTCGAATCACTGAAATAAACAGGACCTTAATATATGAACCACACGTTCCTAAACATAAAAAAAAAAAAAAAAAAAAAAAAAAAAAAAAACCACAAGAGCAAGATAACTAGATAAGTCTTTTTAGCCTTGGGAATATCAAATCCCATCCGTGTGAGTTGTGACTAGCCGTTTTTCTTCCACAACCAAAAACAAAAAACCAAAAAAAAAAAAGAAAAAGAAAAAGAAAAACCAAAAATGGCAATTTCGAAATTAAATGCAAAAGTGATGCCCTTTTCTGAAACCGTTCACATGGCGTGGTCTACGGAGAAGAGGTAAAAAACAGAGAAGAATCCAAAGGCTGCACGTGACTATGATGATAATCATGATGATCAAAACACTTGTTGGACCCACTCTCCTCTCCTAGAGCGTGGAGTACACTTTTGTCTCCGTACGGTCTGTATGTCCTTTATCGTTGTGTTTAGTTATAAGAGCGTGGCGATTGAGAGTGGGATTGAGTTGTTCAAAACAGCGAAAGGTCTCGTTGCCAGAGTCTGCGCTTCTGTACTATTATACTAGTATTCCTCCCCCCACGCGTTACATAGAGAAATGCACATTGGTTAGCGCGTGGTAAAAGGAAAACGATGGCGCATTATTTATTCGCTACGGGATAGACCACGTGCTTGCACTTCGATTCTCCAATAGTTACAGTTACCTACTTACCTTTCATGTTTGTGAGGTTATTTAGTTAAGGGATTCATATCCCGATTCGATTAATAATTTATTATAATATTTTTTTTTATAAAAAATATACATAAATTAAAAATAATTCTAATTTTATAATTTTAATTCATGAATTAAACGTCTCTAGATTGTTTATTTCACGGATTCGAGTTTTTAATTCGAGCTGAGATGTGATCTTTTTTGAAGGCTTTTCACTCTAATAAAAAAAGTTAAATGTGACATTTTATGATAGCTTTTTACTGTAAAAATTTAAAATTAAAAACTAAAATCGGTGAAATGAACGAGACCCAAGCTTTTATCAATGAGATTTTTTTTAAGGGAGTGTCTCTTCTAGTAAGCCCTGTTATTAGTCTTAATTTTTAATTATTAAATTTAATTAAAATCACATTAAATAAAAAAATTATGCATAATAAATAAATTTTAATACACATTAAATAAATAAATTTAATTAAAATCACATTAAATTAAAAAAATTAGATGTAACTGTTTCTGAAAGTTTTTTACTATAACAAAACTCGAATTCTAAGAGACTATCGATAGTCCATTTTTACCGAGACTATCGATTGTCCATTTTTACCTAGACTATCAAAGAAAGTCCTTTTTGTAAACAGGGGTATGAGAAAATATTTTGTTGATGCTGGAATTTAGAAAAGAGGGAGAATTGGAGAAATTGAACGAGGAAAAGAAAACACGTTATGTTACAGCAACTTCAACTTTGTTAATCATTTCATATTTTTAGTTAAAATGATTAATAAATTAGTTATTCTTTTTTAAGGTTTTCTTTACTCTAACTATTAGCTAAATAATTAGCTATTTTAAAAAATGTCTTCTACGCTAATTAAATATAGCTAGCATGCAAAGGCTAGCCATTTTATTATTAAAATATTTTATTCTTTCAACTATAATAAATGTAAATACTCTTTTGTAATTTCAATAAAATCATTTATATTTTTAAATTTAATAAATATTACAATAATCTACATTTAATTAAAAAAAGAGAGTATAGTTGGAGTGACTGGCTAAAAAATTGTTAGTTAAAATCACTTTCTAACCATTTCAGATATAATTTAACTAAAATTTAGAGAGTTCCCTTATAGATATTTTGAATAGTGTATTATTTTAAGTTATCTGATTTTCTTAATAAGTTTTATGGTTTCGTGGTTATTCTTAATTTGATGTAATTTGATACGATTTGATGTTTGAAAGTATCTACATTGGTAAATGTTAAATCAAAATTTTAACTATATTAAAATCAAAATGGGGTACAAATTTAACAAATCTAATGAAAATATTATAATTCATAGTTACATACCGTCTATAAGATCTATTTTATTCATGTATTCTTTATCAATAATTACTTTTTGTGAAGAACTCAAAAATATCGTGATACAATATTTAAAAATTTTAGAATATAAAAGAAAATACTTCTTTTATAATGAAAGTGACTACCTTATAGACATAGAAAATTACAAAAATGAAATAAAGTTTTTGAAAGATGAGTTAATTATGATTGTAAATTCATTTATTTTAGGTAATTAATAGTTCACTAATTAGCTGGTAATATTTTTATTATAACAAATGGAGTACTTTTAATTTCAATTTAGGAGCAATAGTTAAACAAACAATATTGCATGATTGCATCGTGTATTCCCTTCCCCATATGCATTTTTATTTATTTATTTATTTTAGGAAATTGTAGTAAATAATAAATTTATAAAACTAAATTAAATAAATAACATGTTTTAAAACTATTTAAAGAAAGTAACAGTTTGTCATGAAAATAATTCATTTATAATTGGTAAAAAATAATTTACTTAATATAAAAAATCTTTATTTAGTTAAAAAAATCTTTTTACTACTTGTAATGAAAAATTTACATAATTTTTTTTATCATAAATGAATGTAAAATATTATTTACTTTGAATAATTTTAAAATCAACTATTTATTTTAATTATTTTTTATAAATATGTTGTTTACTTCATTCTTTTTTATTTTATTGTCGCCGGAGCCTTTGCCTTTTCCCATGCAATTGCTAGGCCTACAGGCAAATATTTAATACAAACCCAGATAGAAAAGGCTCATAATAATTAGAGAACGTTTGATTAATGGATTTAGAATCATAATTTAAAATTAATTTTGATTTACATGTATTTTTTGTAAAAGAAAATACTACAACAAATTACGAACTATGATTCAAACTATGATACGAATTCTTAAACCAAATGCACTCTTAAGTCTCGTTCATTTCACTGACTCGAGTTTTCAGTTTTAGGTTTCTATAGCAAAAAGTTATCAGAAAATGTCACATCTAACTTTTTTTGCTACAGTAAAAAGCTCTCAGAAAATATCACATCTCAACTTGAATTAAAAACTCGAATTCGCGAAGTAAACGAGACATTAATAAAAGCCCAATCCCAAACTTCAAAATGAAATGATAGGGAAATTTCATTAATAAATGGGTCAAAGTTACTTGAAAGAGAGGGCTTTGACCAAGGTTTACACCACAAGCAGACAAAAGAACTATAATTGGGAGCAGATTATGTTGTTAAATATAATGGGGTTGTTCTTTTAGAGTGTAACTTGAGTGTAATTTTTGAGTTAAATTTGAGTTATAATTTGAGTTGAAATTAGAACTTGAATAAAGTTAAAACTTAAAAGAACGTGAACTTGAATAAAGTTGAAACTTGAGTTATCTTTTTTTGAGTTTTTGGGACAAAGAACATGCCTATTTCTTCAAGACAACTTTTGGGCCCCGTTAAATTAGACATCTAGTAATGGTAGTAAAGAGATGATTGACTGCAATAAATAACAAAAAGGACTTTTTAGGGCTTTTGATCATCAAAAGAAAAGATGATAATGTGTATTAGTTGGTGTTAGGTGGGGATTGCCCACCTTCCACATGCAACACTAGTTCTGGTGGCCCATTACTGCCCACCACCATTACCAAATTAAGAAGATAGGTTTCCTTTAGTAGAAGTTTAGGGATGGGGACATAGGGATGTTGGAAACCGAATCTAATAAAGAGAGAAATATGGGAAAACGTAATCATTTTTACGTTTTAATTGACTTGAGAATTAAATAAAAATTTGACATTGAGGTTTTCTTTCAATTCTTAAGTCCAATCAGAGGTGTAAGTTTGGGCCACCTAGTTCGGCAGCTCAAAGAGAAATTTTGAGCCCCGACTCTAAAAGAGAGAGGAACGGCTAAGGTCAAAAATTTTAGGGCTAGGCCAGAATAATATAAGGTATTTTTTAAAAAATCTTAAAAACTATAATGTTTTGGCCGACTCGGCCCAACCCTAAAGTAGAGAGAGTCGGCCCAACCCGGCCTTAAACCAAAAAAATTTAGGATCGGCCCGGACCCGGGCCAACAGTAGCGGGCAATGGCATGTTCCGTTTAGCCCGACCCAAACTTGCAGCTTTAAGTCCAATCAAACAAAGTATCGTCTTCTGTCACTATTTAATTAAACAATGTAACTTTGTTTGTCACTTGATCATTTTTCGACCCAAACATGAGATATATTTTGTTAGATTTTGTAATTCTAACAATTTAGATTTCTAAGTATGTCGTTCCTATCGTGTACTCAATGATTTTTAGTTATTTTATTTGTGATCATCTCTAATGCTATTGCTAATGTAGACGCTATATTTAGTATTAAAACGTGCGTACATATTTAATGTTTATTATAATTTGTGCTTTTGCCACCAAATGTAATATACGTTAAGTTTCACATCAAGAATAATTTTATGTATTGTATTGTAAAGTAATTTTTTTATTCAAATATTAAAATTTGATATTGGCACATTATTTTAATGTTATAGTGGTACTCAAGTGCTAAAATTTAATATTGACACACGAAAACTTCACATATTATACAACCCTCACTTTTATTTACCCTCCAGCTCTTTACTTCAAACATCACAAACATATATTAAACCATACAAATCATAGATCAAGTAATAATAAAATTAAATTAATTCCAAAATGTTATCTTGTATAGTAGTAATCAATCTTATGCTAAATTTTATATGAAATTCGAATGATTATTTAGGCACACTGAAAGTGTGTAGGAGCGCTTGTGAGTATTCCATTACAACCACTAAAACAATAAATTATAATTTTTAATCCATCCATTTTATTTATCACGGTCATAGGAAAAAAAAAAACAAACTCTTTTAATTTTAAATTTTTGCTTAAAAATTACTTACTTTTTTGTTTCACTAATTTTTGTCATTATATATATATATATACATATCTTTTTTTTTTCTAAGATGTCATATACCTATATGATTCTTGTGCAAATCATTTCAATTTTCACTGTTCACTACGTCTTTACAAAAACTTACAAACCTTTTTTGGTTTTTGTTTTATTGCATTACTATTTAAACTCTTTTTTTCTATTGGATAATTATTTCGATTAATTAACTTATTGATTCTTTTTAATTCTATTATATTGCAACCATAATTATGTGCATGAGTATTATGTTAAATGAAAATATATATGTCTATTTTGGTCAGTAATACTTTTAACATAAGATTATATTATGGTTTACTTTTTATCTAACTTATATTTCTTTTTTCTTCTTTTTTTTTTAATCTTGAATAGTGAACGGTTTGAACTCTACACCTTATATTGAAACTAAGTATGGTATTACGTTTAGCTATACTTGCAACCACAACTTATATTTCTATTACTCATAATAGTTTAGGAATATGTATAATTTACCACTTACAAGTTCCTAATACTCATAATAGTTTAGGAATATGTATAATTTACCACTTACAAGCTTCTAGTCGGAGTTATATTTCCTTTTTTTAAGACAGTTATATTTCTTTCTTTTTTTTTTTTTTTTTAAGCAGTCACAGTTATATTTCATTCGCAACAAACCTGACTATAAAAACATAAGCTATTAACTTTGTTAAATACCTCATTTTTTTTAAAATTTGCGATGAATTAATTGAGTAATTAGTGTAGACTTATGTTTGTCAAATTTTTATGTAAACATTCTTTCAATTAGAAAAGAAAACATTATGGTAAAAAGAAATTTGCGTGCTATATCTATATCTATACATATTATATAAGAAAAAAAAAACAGTATACAACTAGATTGTTTCAACCAAAACACACGTTTTAGTTGCAACGTGCGTTTTGATTTTTTCTTTTGGTTGTTTTTTTTTTCTTTTTTTTTTAATCTTCTCTTTTTTCTTTTACTTTTCTTCTCCATAATTTTATATTTTTCATTCCTTCCCTTCTTTTTAATTTTTTTTCCTTTCATTTAACCTGATTCAAATATTTTTTTTAAATGTAATTCTACTTAAATATTTTTTTCTTATGATTCTCTAAAATATTATTATATTAAAAGTTATTCCCACATTTTTTTTTTATAATTGTCCCACTAAAATGAATTTCTACACATATAACCTTATTACTTAACTTTTTTTCATAGCCTTCTCGACCATTATTTTTCATTATATAATTTTATGCATTATTTTTCTCTAATGTGTCTCTACGTAACTATTTTTTAGTCCTTTAAAATGTTATTATATCAAGAGTGATCTCAAAATATTTTTTCCTTGTTGCTCATTAAAATATTTCTTTAATTGTATCTCGTTGCTTATTGATGTCGTCCATATATATTTTCGTATACTATAAAATATTAGAGCGTCAGAAGTGACCTCCTTAATATATATTCTTTTATACAATTTCTCCACTAAAATATTTTCTCTTAAATATGTACGAAAATACAACATCTTTCTCATGTATCCTTCTTAATTAATTATCAAATGTGTCCCCTATTTAAAAATCTCTTTTCTCTCGTCTTCTCAAATTCTGTTTTCTCAAATGTATTTTTTAAATACTTTTTTTTGTTTAATTTTATCTTATTAATTTTTTCTTTAAATCAATTCTACTCAAAGACGTTATAGTTAGATTCAACGAGCATAATTCACACGTGCTTTCCAACTAGTACACACAAACATGGATATCTACATAGATATACGTTTCTATATATTTATGAACATACATATACGTACGAAGACATGCAAGGAAATTAGAGGGAGAAAGATAGATTTACAATATCTTTGGTTATACATATATATGAAATGTATTTTTTTGGTTGTTTGCTTTTCATGCATCCAGTGAATACTAGTTTAAAACATTTGGTAAATTCTTCAGATCCCTGCCTATGTTCTACCTCACAAACATTGTTCGCCACTCTTTTGCAATGTCGGAGTTTTGACAATGCAAGTGTGGGATATTGAGGATCATTGTCAAAAGAGAAAGTAAATATTAAGGGACTACGAGGATGAGTTTGAGGAAGTAAATGTTTAGAAGAAAATGAATTGACACACATAAATACAGTTGTGATAAGCATGATTGACATGATCACCATCCTAACTATTATTCTTCTCTTATCATGGTGATCAGTGGCGGAGCCAGCCTTTCATTTCAGTGGGAGCGTACACTAAATTTTTTTTTTAACAAATTATCTTAATGAGGGCATATAAGAAAATATATTTATTTTAGCGGAGACATATATTATTTCAGTAGGGACTTAAGTGTAAAATTTTAAAATTTTTAAAGGTAATATTTTTTTTCAAAAAAATCACTGAGCTGTACTTAAATCCGCTACTGATGGTGATCCATAACAACCCTAATTTTCTCTCTATTTTTGTTTGGTACTCGATGAAACTTCAAGTATTATATAATCTCATTATTTAAATGAACGAGTCGCTTAGCAAGAGTACTCTAACAATTTGATTTATGGTTTAGCTATAATTACTACTAAGCTTTTTTTAATAATATAATTACTAAAGTTATGCATGAACGTACATGATGTGCTAACCAAATATAAAATTGATTTGACAAATTCATAACTCTATGTCTAAAGAAAGAGTCATTTGACCGGTAAGTCACCGTTAAAGCCAACACTCTTTGATCTTATTTAACAATTTTGCTAAGTAAGTTTACAAAAGCTAAGGACTCATATATATATATATATAATGGTTAGATAATTGACATTTATCCTAAATTGTTTATATTTTCATTGTTTTCTTATATATTGAATGAATTCATTGATGCTACGCACGAGATAAGAATATTATAATAACTTTTATTGAGAAGTTATGGTTTATTCTTGTGTCCACTATGATATTAGGAGTGACAAATATACATTTTAGGGGTATTTTATGAAGTATATTTCAAAATATGGTTCCCTTCTAACGTCATGATTATGTAATAGTAACATTTACAAAAACATTAAATAATCTAATTAATCTACGTTAATTTTATTTCAGTGTAACCTCTTCAAATTTTATTATTATTTTTTCGTTTAATAAAAAACACACAAAACTCGCTGAAAAATCGATCATAAGAATATTTAGAAAGAGATGATATTATGGCTCGTAGTGACCTCATCCATGCAATTGCTTATTGGAAGGAAACTTATTTGGCACTTAAATACTACAAGTGCATCTCACTCCCTATCAATATAGTGTAAAAGTCGCACAATTTAATTATTGTTATGATGATTATTGCCTTTCGTAGAAAGATTGTGTTAGCGTTTATATCCTAAAAAATACACGTAACAATATTTTAAGACATTTTGATACCTATAAAGAATTAATTATTTCATATATCAGTATTGTCCTCTTTATAATCATATTTATTGAGTATATGTTAAGCAAACTAAAGCCTGAGATTTCATTATAAGTTTTTAAATCGTGCATATCATACGTATAATATGTGGAAAAACATGAATTTAAAATGATGGTTTAAGTAATATACTCCACAATCGAGATTAAGAATATTTAAAACCAATAACTTTTAAATTCAAAGTATTTTTTAAGAATATTTAAAAAAATACTCATCCCAAAAATAAATTTGAGATTCCAGTCTCCAGATCTCAGTTACCTCCACACCCACTGACAAGGCAACGTTCTATTAAAATTTAAACAGAAAGAGCATTTTTGTTAACGATTGACATTTCAAGTGAATTAAGTATTACATTTTAAAAATTGATGGATAAAGTAAGTTTTACAAAAATCATTATTCTAGGGGATTTTTATAATTAATTCATATCACATAGGTTCTAGACTTTATTTGTCCAAGTTCCTAATTAATATCCATAGGAATATAATCACATTTCTTAATGAAAGTAGTGCATTTCAGTTTATTAAATAATGTTCTCAACTATCCATAATATTATATCTATCGAGCTTTTGAACTTGATCCCACTCATTAGCAAATCAAAAACAAAATTAATTAATGAATGTGAGTCCATTAATCACTCAAGATTAACGTAAATCCACAAAGTGATTAGTAGTATAATTATATTTTTCTTGTTGCAGAATTATATAAGAAATAGGATTCTATTATGGCCCTGCTTCGATGTATTTTAAATACACCGGTGTCTCTCTTTAATAATCACTATTGCTACGATCTAAATAAGATCATTATACCATTTGAAAAAATACACAACACCACAATCTTATCAAAATAAAGTGCCAATTTTATTTACCGATTTTGAACCAAACTTTTATATTATATCCTTTAAAATTATATTCTATGTATATGAACACTTCATACACACAATTGAAGACTTATAAAAAGTATAAAACCCGTCTGTTCATAAACATTTATAATGGAGAACAATATCATATAAATAATTACATAAACTTGCTTTTATAAGCACATAATCATAACAGAAGACACATTCTGCAAGATTTCTGATGATTTCACAATTAGCACGTGATATTCCCGTTCATTTCACCGATGAGTTTAAAATTCGAGTTTTGCTATTGTAAAAAGCTCTCAGAAACAGTCACATCTAATTTTTTTACAACAGTAAAAAATTTTCATATAAAGTCACATTTTAATTCGAATTAAAAACTCGAATCAGCAAACTAAACGGATAAGAATCTTGTATCAGCTGCATCTTTAGAATGTGATTTTAGCACAGGAGGGATAGTTGAAGAACGAAGTATTTCTCGACCGGCGAGATGATTGAGATCGCTAACATGCATGTCTTAGAGATATGGAACGTGCTGATCAAAGAGCGCAACATACAACCTATGATCTAAAAATTGACGTACCAATTTGAAATTTTTTTCTAAACAACGACATTCTTGGGGTTTCAAGTAGTGTAGGCAATTAGGATTTTTTTTTTTTTGAATAATTATATGTGTCGTGCTATATGCAAAAAATATCGCTGTACTTTTGTTTATTTCCTTGCAAGGATTAATATCCCAATGGGTTTTTCTTAAAATGGTTCTTAATGAGACTATCATATGATAATTACATAAATAAAATTTCAAATCTACAATTAATCATGAGAAAATATATCAAATAGCTTATTTTAGACATGCTATTGAAGTTTATAGCATATATATATATTTTTTAATGTTGATAAATTATAGCATATTCTATTTTTTTTTTTAAAAGTCATTTCAAAATTTATCCACGCTTGTAGGGTTTTTATTTCTTTTGTTTCTCACTTAGCCAATCGCCTTTCTCAATCTTTTTGGCTTAGTTTGGTAGTGCTGTAGATTTTAAAAAAATTACTTTTAACTGTTTTGAAGGAATAAGCAGCTGAGTGCTTAGTAAACTATAATTATAGTAGCTATGCTGGTTCCAAAATCAGTGTAATATCGTTTGATAAATTATGATGTTGAATTGTTGTGGATAGTTAAAAATTATGACTATATTATATTATAATATAATTACAATATTATAAAATATATTATAATAATACATAAGAACTAATATTTCAGTTATAATATAATTAAAAATATAATATAATATAATATAATTAATATATTATATAAGCATAACGTGTGTAATACATTATAATATATAATAATATTAGAATTATATTAATATTTAATTATATTAATTAGTATATTATTATTAATATAATAAATATAATTATATTAATACAATATAATATATAATATATTACAAAATAATAATTACAATATCATATTATAATTATATTATAATTATAATATTATATTATTAAAATAATTATAATATTATTATAATATCATGATAAATTTTACAATATTACTATTGTAAAATTATGATATTATTTGTTACAATATTACTATTATATTACGAGTCTGAATTTTAGATTGGGAAGATTGTAAATTTTAAATTTTATTAGGGGTATTATGAAAGTTTCATTAATTGTACTATGCTGATTCCCACACAATCTAAAAGCTAAAATTGTCTTTAGGCTGCTTCTGATTTTGGCTGTAGATTCTTGAAAAATTCTTCAAAAAACACTTTTTGAGAAGATTTACCAAACACTAAAATCAGCTTTTGCTACAAGCATAAGTTGATTTTGAGATGGAAAAGTAATACCAAACTAAGCCTTTATCTCTCCCTTTTGTCACCGGTGTCATCGTGCACCGGCGCTGCTGCCTATGGCCAGCAACCAATAACTACCATATTCGTAAATACGATCTTTAACAATCACTGGCGTCGGCGCCAGTGACAACGTCCATATTAACGGGACATATGCTATTTACGATCATTGGTGCTGCTAGCTGTCAACCAATAGATGCCGAATTTATAGGTAAATACGGTATTTATCAATCGCCGGTGTCTACGTTGTTGTCAGAGTCTGTATTTAAGGATAAATATGGTATTTATCAGTCTCCGGTGATGATTGCTGGTGACTTGAAAAATACTGTATTTTTGACGATATTAAGAGTAAATACCATATTTGCCAGTCATCGGTCCCCAACCGATCATATTTAAGTGTAAATATGAAATTTATCAGTCTCCGACTGATTGCCGGAGACTGAAAAATACCATATTTTCAAGGTAAATATGATATTTATGAGCAAGTATCATATTTATCGGTC
Source organism: Morus notabilis (assembly GCF_000414095.1). NCBI lineage: Eukaryota > Viridiplantae > Streptophyta > Magnoliopsida > Rosales > Moraceae > Morus > Morus notabilis. Next base: position 342,793 of record NW_010361624.1, read on the forward strand.
ACTGGCGCTGGTCGCTAACATTAGTGGACCTGGCCATAGGGGGAGGAGAGAGAGAGAGGTGAGGAGGAGATGGGGTTAAATGATATTTTGAGTTTTTAATATTGTTGAGAACTTACGATAATAAATTATGCTATTCACTATCCATTTAAAAAAAATATATATACTATAATTTACTAAACATCCTATTAAATATGTTATCTCACACATTCTCTTCCTTATAGTGTCTTCTTTGGCTCTTTACATTTTATAAACACTTGAAACCACAATTTTCTAATTCAAGAAATTAGCATTTCCCATCGTTAGTACTGTAAGAGCAACTTTCACAAATCATATGTTGGTTATCTAGCTCATGCAGTAGCATTAGATCGATATTTTCTAATCTTTATCCGGAGTTGGCCCAAGTTGCTCTACTAATAAGTTATTTTGTTTTATTTTTTTATTTTTATTAATGCCTTATTTTTTAAAATTGTAATAAACTAATAAAGTAATTAGCATAGATACTTATGCTTGTCAATTTCTTTTTCTAAAACTGTCTCGTTAGAAAAGAAAAAATATGGTAAAAAGTAAATGCATAATATGCAAAGATAAATAAGATTCATATTTAGACACACCGATAAAAGTTTCTATCTTAAGCATACACATACGAAGAGAGAGACATATACCTATTTAGTCAAACATAGATAAAAGTATATTTTTATGGTTGTTTTTGTCTTCACGCCGCGAGCGAATACTCGATGAAAACATTGTAAAAATTGTCCAGAACTAAGTTTATGGTCCGTTTAGTTCGCTAATTTGAGTTGAGATGTGACTTTATATGAAAGTTTTTTTACTGTAATAAAAAAGTTAGATGTGATTATTTCTGAGAGCTTTTTACTATAGCAAAACTCAAATTCTAAACTCAAATCGGTAAAATAAACGGGTCGTTAGTTTCTTCTTCACAAGCAAAGAGGAATTATAATTGGGATATTTTTCAGAAGGCAAATGTTGATAGGAAATGGGATTGCCACACACAAATATAACTTCACAATTTATAGGAAATGTGTAGCTTCTTCAGAATTTTCTCTCTATTTGTTTGCTTAATGAAACTTCAAGTCATATATGATCCTATTATTTAAATGCATGAGTTGCTTAGCAAGTGTAATCTTTCACAAAATTTAGAGAATATTACGAAGTGTGCCACTAAAATTCAAAAATTAGATATTTATGCCATCTAATCTCTCATTATCTTTGTTGATTTTGATATTCTACTAGAATACTCTCCAAAGACTAGAGCCGAAGATGTCCGATCATCTTGATAGGTGAAAAAAAGTAATCTGGAAGGATATTTTCTGGCGAATTAAGTGGCACAGATGTTAAATATATGTCATTACGAGGCATAGATGTAACTATGACATCTTTTGAATGACACTTTTGTGTTTCTTCATTCCCTCTACGGGCTATTCTAGAGTGGTTAGCAAAAGTTATGCATGAATATGATGTCTTAACCAATTAAATAAAAAATAATTAACTTATGTTTATAGTTAAGAGTCAAGAGATTAAGCTGTAACTTTGTGTCTGTAGGAGTCATTTGACTTGGAAGTCTTCAATATCACTAAAGCTAATCTAGGCTTATCTAATAATTTTGCTGAATAAGTTTGCAAAGAGTCAAGGACTCAAAAATATTTATGATTTGGTCTAATATTCACATTCATCCTACTTATTTTATTTCCTATTTTTGCTTATGTTTATTGTTACACACAAGATAATAGCACTACACTAATCCTTATTTTTTAGTTCTTTAATCACTATGATAGAACTCTAAATGTTGGACAGACAATACGTAAATTTTTCGTCTGCTGACAAGTAATAAATATTCATTAATTAGGTGGAATTTTTATTAAGTATATATCCAAAATATGGCTGGATTCAATTCATTTATTAAGAAATATCGAATAATCTCATTTACTTAAAAATTTGACAATTTGAATTTTAATCTTGTCAACATTTTAAAAACCTTTAGGGAACGTATATCATAAACGACGATTACTAACTACGTGCATTACTTAAAATAACTTGAAATATAACGTCTACTCATTTTTCTCTCTCCATTAATTGATTATCACATGCGGAACCACATGATCTAAATCACAATTTTCTAATTGAAGACGTTAACATTGATTCTCCTATAATTAGTAAGAAGCAACTTTATGTTGATTCAGAGCTCATGCAGTAGCAACCACAGAAATATGACATGTCAATTTGAACTAAACAGAAATTATCAAAAAAAAAAAAAAAAAAAAAGAACTAAAAAGGATCCCAAAAAAACCAACCATTTTTCAAAGCCAGCCGGCCGGCGGACCTTCCCACCGGGTTTGAGCCTGGCCAGTGCGAGCACCGTTGAGGCCTTTAACTATTCCATACAAGTACATCCAAAGATTCAACTATCTGGTCTATTCCTCTTCGTTTACAAAATGTGCAACTATAAAAGTTTGTGTAATAGGAATTCTCAAAAGATTTACAGATTGCCAAACGGAAACTGCAGATTCTTACCCTTAACTTGTACCACTTGTACAAAATGCTAGTGACCAATGTACAGAGAAAGCCTTTATTGCACAATCCTCTCCCCAAATAGAACGAAGATAGATGTCAATAATACGAGTGTTTCCATACCGTATTTAAGTGCGACCTAGTGAAATCTTCTTCAGTCAAGTTCCAGCACAACTTTACCTGGAATATGCTTTTTGTCTTTTGCCTTGTGAGCTTCTCTCACTTGCGTGATGGGAAATGTTTTCTCAACTGGTATTTTGAGCTTTCCAGCTTCAGAAAGCCTTCGGATCGCATCCAACCCTTCTGAGTCGGCTCTCATGTAAGTCCACGAGTATTCTACACCATCGGAAGAACGAAGAGAAGGTAACGGGATTAAAAATGACTCAAAAGTGCTGCGACACCATATAACTTAGGATGCAATAAAATTCTGTGAAGAATACATAAACTAATAACCCCTCCATTGCAATACAGTAATACTAACTCACCAACCTGGGTTGGTTTGTCACACAGCATTGCAGTTTTATAGAGGGAAAAGGTGAAGCTAAATTACAACTCGTACGATGGGGCATGTAAAACTTGCATACTTTTAGCTTCATGCATTTAAATTTCTGTTGTCAGACAATGCTCTCTCCATGGAGGTTTTAAACAAAATCGAGTTTTGGAACTTGTAGAAACATTAAAAACAATGAAGATACAACTTATCCTTGCCATTTATTCTTATGAAAATCTTTATATTCATGATTTTTATTAGTAAAGGAGAAAAACACACACACACACACACATTAATGGCATCTGAAGCCAGTGAACCATCCTATTTTGATCCAATTTCACTACTTTAACTGATGCTTGTTTGATTGCTATGGAAACCTAAAACCACTTACGGTCTATTCAAAAAAACATGCTATTGTGTTTAAACCATAAACACCTATCTGTCTAATGATCTTATCTATCTGGGTTGTACCTATTCCATGAGAGTACCGGTATTGAATCTGTTTCTTCAGCAGAATAGCTGTAGCTAGTGGAAGCCCAAAAGCAAGTCCATAACTATCTGTCAGTGATGCTGCCTCACCCTATAAATGGAGGAGAAACGAGAAAAAATGGAAAAGAAGAAGAAAGAGAAGAAACTTGTCAACATGCGCGGCAGCATAACGGAAAGAGGCCTATATTTCCTTACTACAACAATAACTAGCTCCTGATCCTTACCTGAAGTGTCATGTAGTGCCCACCTCTCTTCAAAAAATTTATCCATATTCTTTCATTCTCTGGGATGCCAATGGTGTCTAAGACAGCATCAAATTTTCCTTTTATTGCCGATTCAACATCCTGTTAATTAAATATTGTTAGCTCAGAAAGAAAACATTCTTGCCTCATTAATTTCCTCAATCAAATTGAATTAGTTTCATGATGAAATAGTCGAATATCACATGCTGAAATGAAGTGAATCAGAGAGATAACTAGCTATACCCAACCTCAGTTGTATAGTCGACAGCCTGCTCAGCACCAGCTGCCAATGCTCGGTCTACACTTTGACTTCCACAGGTAGTTGTAACACTGCACCCTGCAGCTACTGAAAGCTGAATTGCAGAAAAACCTACTGCTCCTCCACCACCCACGACTAATACCCTTTCTCTGTGGAGATCAACACAACGTCTCATTTTCCATATTCTTACATTAGCACAAATTTTGTCACTAATCATGAAGGGAAAAAACATGGGTGCCACATAATTGTCTTGCAGATTATATCTAGTAAATTTGTTACTATATTACAGAACATTGTCCTGAAAGATTTATGAAGACATCCAAGAGATAACGAATGGAGTCTCATATTGAAAACTGAAAAAGGAGAATCCATGATTACTGCTACAAGGACAAGCAGGTGACCAGGTAATGAAAGAGAAAGTGATATAACGTTATATCCAATGAAGCAATAGCTTTCTGTCAATGCCAATGGTTGGACAAAAGATCACAAGAAATTCATCAAAGACAGTATCTACGCAATAGAAACATACCCCTCAGTTATCCGAGCAGTGCTTTTTAGAGCACGCCATGCAGTCAACGCAGCAAAAGGAATGGCACTCGCTTCCTATGAGCAACGGAAGTATATATACATCATAAAGGTTCTTCAATTTGATACTAACCAGAAAGGGGAAAAAAAAAAGTTTTCACGCAGATGAAAATAAACCAAAAGCTAAATAAAACCAAGTCATGTAATTTAAGCATACCATTCGATATATATAGACTACAACAGAAAAAACAGTAGTTCCACAACATAGAAAACTGGCGATAAATGCTGCAAGCCTGCAACAACAATTTTTGCAGCCCCTACGGTCCCAAAATCATATTCCAGTTTTTCCCAGCCCCAAACACCTAACTGATGTATGAACAATTAGATATATCCTCTTACATCTATACCTTCCAGCTCATAAGTGAATTCCCAAACTCGCATTAAAAGCAGAACTCTAGCTCTTAAGGCTACTAATGATTGGGAGTTAGGACGGACACAGTAAATCATCATTCTCATTTCCTAAGATGTGAACCTCCAAAACTAATACTTCATAGATTGGTTGAACTGCCGGTAATGGAACCACACAAAATAGCTCAAACCATGAGGTAGTAGGAATTCTTTCTTTCCTCTTTTCTTTTCTTTTCTTTTTTTTATTATTTATTTATTTTTTTTGGCTTGAATAGTAATAATAGTTTTCTACTTCCTACGAACCATTCTATTACCAAAAATGAGAACATTTGAAAATAATTGACTGCACAGAAACCAGACAAAACCAATTGAAGAAGCAAACAGAATCAACAATATTAACATGAAGATCTTTATACCACATGTGTAACAGATACTGGTTTAGGAGTAAGTTCTTCTTCTGAAAGAATTGCATAGTCAGCATAAGTACCCCTCACAGCAGTTGGATGCAACGCACCAAACACTTCTTGCCCCACGTTCAGTGTCCGGACTGAGGCTCCTACTGCTGCAACTTCACCACTAACATCACGGCCCAATATGAGAGGTAGAAGAGGTTCAAATATTGAACGACCGTAGCCTGATCGCATCTGAACAAAATAAAAATTTAGAAAATTCCATACATAATCAAGTGAAATAGCTTGGTTTAGTTCATAATACTGCAAAAACAATCTAAAACAAGGGTGGCTAGCTTAACAGTCAACAGCACAGAATGTTATACAAATCGATTGCAAGATGTATAAGATTCTAGGTAGAATTTGGACCATAAAACCAAAAAACTTAAACTCAAACCTCCGTACATTATTTAAGTAAAAATGCATAAAAGGTAGGCACCCCATAAGTTAAGAACAACTCAATGATATTTATTCAAAGTATGGATGTTGGAAAGGTGTAAAACCAAGAACTTTAGTTATCCCAAACTATTGTTACACCTTTTCAATGTCAATGTCAATGTTATGTTGAACAGATGTCAAGATAGTGCTACTCGCCAATATTACGGGGACCATAGCAAAAGCTATATAACATATACAACCACACACACACACCAAAGGATATTGAAACATGAAAACTGGGGGTATGCATTATAGCGAATGGTAATTGAGATGAATTGTCTGTATATTTTCATTATCAAAGTATGGAATATATACAGCCTATGAACATGAGTCAACCGTGTACAGCTAATGAGAAAAGAATGTGCAGCTAATGAGAATATAATACATTGATTACAAATAAATGCGAATAAGGAAAGAGTAATAAGTGATATGGAAATAATCATGTCTTGATATGCATTTCCAATTGTTGCCTGTTGGCATGCCCAAAATGTTGGACATCGGAATTCGACCACCATGAATAAAATCCCTCATTCTAAATTTCATCCCCCTTCAACAAGTAGGGCCCTGTTTACACGGAACTCAAAGAAACGCTAACCCTCTAACCAGAACTCCAATCCACTTCCAATTTACTGTACTAGAAACTATTTAGGAATCAATATACGCTACAACATTTTGTTTATTTGACATGAAATTTCAAAAGAACGTAAAGGAAAAGAATATCCAAATGAAGCGTTGGGATTAAAACCTGATATCGTCCTCGATTCAAGAAGTATAAATTCTTCAATAATTTCCACTCCTAAATGTAGAATTAAAAATACTTAAATGACTGAATTCCACTTCACTAGAGTCCTAAATTAACTTCCCGCACCGATTCCTTTGCCCGCAGTTTCTCTGAATCCAAACAGAAGCAAATGTCCAAGAAAAAGGAAAAGGAAAGAGCAAGAGAAGCTCACTCTGGTATCGAGTGGATTAATGGAGACAGCATGAGCGCGGACGAGAATTTCATTTTGCTTGAGATCGGGAACATCGACATCGGGACGGAGCTCCAGAACCTCGGGCCCGCCGAAGCGGGGCAAAACGACGGCTCTGCAGCTGGTAACGACGCTTCTCCGCCCTATCTTGAGGAGCTGCCGGCGAAGCCAACTGCGATTCGCTTCCGATAAGCCATCTCCAACACTCCGATTTCTCAGAAATCGCATTTTTTCTTCACTGTGGTGATCAAAGGATCAAAGTAGAATGAAGCTCAAAGCATTGAAGATGTATTAACACACACACACACACACACATATATATATATAGAGAGAGAGAGAGAGAGAGAGAGAGAGGACGTGTCTGTGTTTTGGTCCGCGAAGATGGAGGGAACGGGGAAGCGCAAGCGCTGGCTTCTTTACTTGCGCTATTTATTTGTTTATTACAAAAAATGCCCCTGAATTTTCGTTATTGTCTCAATGTGGTTTATTAAAGGTTTTTTTTTGTATGGACACCCCTCAACTTTTTGAACTTGACAATTAGTCAGGTCGCTATTTCTTTTTTGACAATTGACCCCTCAACTTAAAAATTTGTACAATTAAATTCCAATAAAAAACATCTTTTTTTTTACTATTCTGATCACGTGAGCATCTGTTGAGGATAATGAAGGTCATTTCTCACCCGATTTATTCAGTTATATCAATATTAAATCATATGATATGACCGAAATAATTGTCACGTGATTAGAAAATAAAAAAAAGAGAAAAAATATTAGTGATTGTAATTTTATTTAGACTTTTGATTAATGATATTGAGATTATCGTTTTCTTCTTTTTGAGCTCTTATTTTCCGTCTAAATTCTATCTCCTATGTGATTCATCCTTTTTTATTTTGGTTCTATTTCTCTTTTTTTATTATGTTTTTTCTCTAAATTCTATCTCTGTTTTCAATTCTACCTAAGAAATGATGGTAAATGCCCATTCTTTTTAGTTTTCTTTATTTTTTGTTGGGATTTCGTACACTATATGGAAGAAAATGAAGAACAATGGAGTTCATGAACAACTAATTTGTCAATCCTTAATGTTCTTTACCTTTTCATATATATATATATATTGTAAAATTAACTCATGAGACTTACACGTCATCATTTTTATTCAAAACTTAGATTGAGCTATGAGGGTGTTTTTTTTTTTTTTTCATCACAATGTACGTGCCACTTTCCATTCAAGGCCATTATTGAGAGGATGAACAATTGTTGAAACTAGACTTGAGCAGTTCAACCAAAACTCGAGAAAAGGTGTTCTTTTCACAACTTTAATGTTTTGAGAGCATAGAGGACAATTTTAAAGTTTATTAGGGGTGTGCATATCACTTTTCATAGTTCATAGCGCATATCAGAATGAAAATCAAAATTCGAGAACATAAAAAATTCACTTTTATTAATTATACACTCACATCCATCCTCATGTGCACAATATGGGCCCGTTTAATTCACTGATTCGAGTTAAGATATGACTTTATGTGAGAATTTTTTACTGTAATAAAAAAGTTAGATGTGACTGTTTCTGAAAGTTTTTTACTGTAACAAAACTCAAATTGGTGAAATAAACATAACCTAATTCTCGTGATAACCCCTCCGTACTTCATTTAATCATTTACATGGTAATTTGCAGTAGACACATACATGCATGTACGTATATAATCTACACATAACAGTAGTATATTTACACACTTTGGACACAAAAAATAGAAACGAATACCTTTTTATTCCATTATTTCTTTAAACCATCAAACCTAAGAAAAAATTAAAATATTGTCCTCCCTTTTTTCCTCCTTTTATCCATATGCGTATATACCCGCATGTGGACCCCTTTCATATCCGGAATACTATACATCTTTTCAGCTAATCACAAATTTACATGTCAGCGCTTATTCTCATAAAATCTTGAATGTAAATCTCTATCAGGTTACAAGAAAAAACCAATGACGATGTTCATTATTGGTGCTAGTTGTAAGACGATATACTTATTGACAGTAAAGAGTAATGTTATAGATGGTGGAAATAAAACATTAAAAGAACATTGACTTTGAATCTTTCTCAACAGCTTGAAAAAGTTTTGAATTTGAATCCCTTTGGTATTTGATGAGATAAATCTATTGATGGTGGTCAGTAAAATAAACATTACATAAAAGTTTGAAATGATTTTAAGATTTCATTATCCTTCTCATATGTTGTTCGGAATCATACTTGTTTGCATGAAAACTGATCTCAATTCATATGCTGATGAAATGTGTTGTTAGAAGCAGCACACAGAGATCATCCTAACCAGTATATTACTCATCCTTTGGGAGAACAGGTTGCCTAACTAGTAACTTTGGACAAAATGGTGGCGGCAAAATTGTCAAATCAACCTACGGCTTTTCCTTCTGGCATTTTCTCGCCGGAAACAATGGGTTTGTTGCTAGCAGGACTTCCGCTCATGATTCCATTGCCGCTGGCAGTAACATTATTTGAGTTCCCTGCATCTACTACAACATTGACAATTTCAACCTTTTTAGGTTCAAGAATTGAAGCTTTGGTGGCTAAAGCAGCAGTAGCATGCAAAGCCGGGGCAACTAGTGCAGCATCGGCATGTTGCAGCTTCGGTGTTGTTTCAGCAGAAATCCTGGCCCTAAAACCACCGCCTCCAAAGTTATCCGTACTACTTTTCTGCTGCTCTGCTGAGGCTGCCTCATTCACAGCATAAAGTTGTTGCAGCCGGTAATCAGTTTCAGGCCGACGACATACCTTCCTTAGCGGCACAATTTCCTGACAGAACAAAAGGCAAGAACCGATCAGTTTCTTCCTCGAAAACAATCGAATAATGAATTTACACAGATAAAAAAGTTTTCCATCGTCATTTGCATCCCCTGCAGAAAGCCCAAGATAGTCTTTAATGGAACATTCTACTATCAACTATGTCCCACTTTTCACATTTTGAGCGTCTGAAACTGAAAATCAACCCTTCAAAAAGGACTCGTGAAAACATGATTTCCTTCCCCGCTATAGTGATTAAAGCACATCAATTGTTACAGGATACACAAATCTATGTTGGATTAAGTCCATAAAATCATCGCTCATGATTAGTTTAATTGAAAATATTTCCAAATGATGTCATTCTCTGATTAGATCTAGAATGAAGGCATGTCAATTTGCTTCATTGAAATTAAAGCAATGTACAAATCGAAGTCTAATCTGTACAACAAAATGTAGCTCATCCCCATTTTCAGAAACTTCATCGTGAAAGCTCTTATCTGGAATATCAGGGCGTAGAAAGATCTGAATCAATTAGATCGTTAGTTTTTCTAGTTAAAGCAACTATTACATCTATGGAGATAGTGTTTTTCCATGAAAACCACAACATTTCAGCTTTCACAATCCTATTGTGAAAAAAGGCGCGAGATTTTCTTTCCTTAGACACAAGATTTTCTTAAAACAAATAAATAACCATTGTAGCCACATGCAATCATTCTAAAGACCTAAAATCATCATTCCCCATGATACAGCTTCTTGAGTAATTGAAATCAATCACTAAAGTGATCATGATCTTAATAATGAGATAAACTTAATTGTAAACATAACTATAAAATTCCTAAACAATCCCAAAAAATAAACGTAACTATAAATTCCTAATAATAGTCCACATCTTGTTCCTCGTCAAAAATATATTACCTCAGACTGATCATGATCATAGCGCACCAGAAACCTACAACGACACCCCCTCACATCATGTCTTCGTCTTTGAGCGTCAAGGACATGAGCATCAAAATAAAGAGCTTGCTCTTTACCCTCCTGTAAATTTTTATAAATGAATTTTCGAAGAAAAAATAATGAGAAACAACTTCTCTTTCAATATTCAACATATCATATTTATCAGCCCCTAAAAATAAGTCTCCACCTGAAAACAGAGAATGAGATCTCCAGGAAGAACTGCAACACACTCTGATGATTCACATGGGAGAGAGCGTTGTCTGACATGCTTTCGTATATTAACCCACTCATCATCCTCGGGTCCAAAACCAACAAAGCGAACCAGTACTTCCTGAATAGAAAAACAAAATTTAATCAGAATCATTGACCAAAGTAAAAACTGTAAGACCGAAAAATAACTGCATTGTAATTTACCAACTGAAGAATTTTGAGAACTAAATTGGACAAACAAAATGGGTATTAAGAGGATAAAAAAGATATTATCCACCTAAGAATAAGATCCGTTGCATAACTATTGACAATATTATTCCAAGCAGTTGGAGCGACTAAATAACCATTTTTATGAGCATCACTCTTTGAAAATTAAGCAACCTCGTCACACCCATCCATAGCCATTTAACTCTCTCTTTGGCCCTTTCCATTCTTAAACGTTCCGGACTTGAGACTTTAGGAGGTCACTGCATGCAACCATTCTACCACAAATCACGCATCTCATGCTCGATTGGTATCATCCCCATCAGCTAAAACATCTATGCCTTTATGCTTATTTTCAATTACTTATCTCAATTCTCACCTGAGAAACCTCTCAACATGTTTGTCATATAGAATTGTGCATAAACATACAGTTTTTATCGTTTTCACTAATGCTTCATAATGGTACAAGCTTTCCTGATTCTGTAATCTGCTTTCAAAGAACCCATACTCCACTAATAATTATAAAAAAAAATAAAAAAAAAAAAGAATACAGAAAACAGAAGTAAAAACTCAAGAAAGTATGTCATTTTACGGTAATGGTCTTAGAGAATGCATATAGAATTCAGAACAGTAGTGCACCATAAAATCTTGTAAGTTAATAATCTTTAAATTAGTTGCAGCTGTACACGCACAGGGAAAATGGTTTTGAAAAATTACCGGATCACCAGACTCCAAATACCTATGGGAGAAAAAGTTAGCAACATCATACCTGTGCACAAAAGATAAGAAAATAAGATGACTCCACAGTATGATGCTACAACAGAATGGGGTACTTCCCCCAATTAGTTAACACAAGTTTCATTCTTAGAAACACCCTATCACAAGATTGAGTCAATAATATTTGAGAAAAATGCATATGCCAAAGGCTGATGCAAGTATGACAGGAAGTTGAGAACCATCTGCCGGCGCCATTATAACTCCCAAGAAGAGAGAAAATAATATGCAAAAGCCTATTTGCCGAACATGTGTTTAGCATAAAGAAGTTATCCAGTCCGAAGGAAAAAGAGACGGATCAAGTTGTTAGCTACACAGCCACTAGAATTTCTAGAAATGATTTGAGAGAGTTACCAACCATGCACCATCCCTCCCAGATTTTGCTTCAAACTCCATTATAGAATTTTCTGAAGCCCCTCTTCCCGTGCCTACAACTGGTTAAAAAGGATGAGGATGAAACAAATATAATTCATCAAAACACAACGAAATTAACACTCAAAGATTTAGCTGTTGAAAGGTGAACCCATTCAATAAAGCAATACGTTTGTACAGCTTGCTGCGTGAACTAGCAATAACAAGTAGTGAACTATATAACAAGGGAAAAAAAGTAAAGTAAATTAGCACACGTGTATGTAATGATTTAACAAGGGAAAAAAAAGGATGATGTCTAAATTTCATGCAACCTAATGACTAATGTATGGGTGTTTCACTTCTTTGGATTGCGAGGTTAGGAAAAATTCTTAGCTGTCCACCTTTGCACAACACAATGTGTGAGTAAAAACGAAAAATATATATTATAAGTCCAGAACATAAGAAAGTGCAAACAAATGGGAAACTTGAATAGAAAAATATGATTGCAAGACAGGGAGAATAGCAAGGAAAGTAAGTTTGCAGTGGAAGGAAACATGGGATCGATGAGGGAGAAAAATATAGGAAAAAAAAAAAACATTATGGCCATTGATAGGAATGTTATTCTTGATTACTCTTATTGCCTATTGCCCTTGTTGTTATTGTGCAAAATTTCATTATGCATGGGTCAAGAATCAAGTTTTTATAGGTAAAAAGAAAAGCCTAAGAATGCTTTAAAATGCCTATGGGGTTAGCTTATGCAAGAATAGTATGAGGCATACACTTGTGTTTGATAACTTTGGAGATGACTAGGGATAATTATGCAGTAGTTGGATTGACATTTGGAAGGTTCAGAGGTAATGTATTTGAATCCTGACGCCAATCAGAAAGTCAAATAACTGAGAGATTAATAGGAGTGGAAGTTATCAGAAAACTCTATGATTCACAGGCTACAGCAGTAAGGGAGCATGCAGTCATTTCCAAATAATGGTAGAAATTTAGATCAAGTCTTATCACTCGGCATTGAGGTCTTGCAGAGAATTTCCTGTGGAATAAAAGCTTGTCCTGTTACTAGTCTTTGACATCTCGTCCGAGGTTTTCCCATCCCATGGACCCATGGAACAAAATTTGTGTTCGATTATTCCCGAAGAGTTTTGGTCTATGCTAGTTGCGCTACTAGGCACAAGGAAAGATGTTTTGATGATAATTTATTATACGTATGACATATGAAATGGTGGCAACTAGCAAGGTGTAATGGATGATATAATAAGAAAATAATATTCGGGATGCTCTCTTGTTAGGGTCGAGGCTAAGCTATTATGCGTGTTGCTTGATGGACCGTAATAAGGTTTGTTCAACTTCTTTGCAGGATTTAATTAAAAAAAAAAAAGTTTCTCTGTACATTAAATGCAATATCATGGCCTTTTTCACATATTACTTCCATTGAAGGGGCAAATATAATTCTCCGGGAGATTAAAGACAGTAAACACAAGTCTCTACAAGCTCTTCTTTCTCAACCCCAAGTATTTTTTATTTTTTTATCTTCAGAAAAAAATATACTAAAGCAAATTCTGTACATTACAGAAAAAGAGAAACATAAATGTATTTAAAAAAAAAAAAAGGAACACCAGAAAGGAGAAAGTAGAAGTAAAACATGAAGAACACACTCCACCTGAAGGAGCCGGTATAGGAGCAGTTATAGCTTGAGGCACATTTCTCACTGGAGTTGGATCATCCCGAGGCATAGATGACACGCTTAACATCCCAAGATTCCTACTTAACTTTGCCCTTATAGCATATCGCCTATTTTGGAACCAATTCCAAACCTATAGTGACGATCCATATTAGAAATAGCCCTTCTAAATGATTTTTCTTAGTGAAATTAACATAATGAAATTCATCATACTTGCTTCATTTGCACCATAATCTTGCCTTTTCGTTCTACTGATTCACTGAAACAAGAGACCAATTTAATCTCTAATAATAATTATATATAAAACATAAAAAGAACATCTACAATTCTGAAGCTCTTAAAGAGACAAAGACACACCTGAACTTGTCTGCAAGATCTACAAGAATTTCACGTGCAGGCATTGTATTGTTATGTTCTTGTAGAATAGCTTCCATCTCCGCAACCTTTAAGAACGGCGCAATTCCGAAAATATGTCATTGGAAGTGTAGCAAAATCCTCTTAAATATTGCCTTTTCTCCATATTTAAGGAAAATATTCTTGCACTAACAACTCACAAATGTTGAACAACACATATATGATACATACATACATACATACACGATTATGGAATGCGTATTAACAGAATAGATATCCCCTTCAGTTATTTCTATGATGTCACAGAGATCTGTGCCATGGAGAATATGACTAATATATATATATATATATGGTGCTGAGAGATTTTTTTTTTCAATTTGGGATTTAAAAATTACATTTTATCACCATATAGTTTTATGAGACAATGAGCTCATCTTTTTGAACTAAGGGGCAATAAAGGGGCTCAATTTGTGCACTTTAAATTTTTAGGTATTTAATATTCCGAATTTCTTTTAAATTTATTGTCTTTCTCCTTTTTTTTTAATTTTAAAATTCAAAATCAAATCCATCATTTGGATAGAATTTATTATGATTTGATTTGTTTAGACTGATCTTCTAATCTCAAAAGAAATTAAAATTCCTTTTTTTTGCTAACAATTTAATTTCAAAAGAAACTCAAATTTCTCTTACCCTCCTCCTTTCTACACATTTCTTCTTCTTTTATATATGTATACATACATTACGCTGCAAAATAAAACATTACAGGAGCAACTTTTATATATATATATATATATAAAAGTTGCACCTGCAATGTTTTGTTTTGTAGCGTAATGTGTACACATTACGCTGCAAAGAAAAAAAAAATCAGGTGCAACTTTATATATATATATATATATATAGATACACATATATATACACGTGAACATCAATTCCCATCACACCCACGGCTTTATGTGTGTATGTGCGTTTTGGTGCACTGTGAAGGAATTGAATGTGACGTTTGTTTCCTTTTTTTTTTTTATCTTCCTTTTTTTATTGTTTGTTTTTGTAAGTATAATACGATTCATGTGAATATTTTTATATAAATTATATGCACATAATTTTTCATATTTTTCACTCGAATTATACTCAAAACAATCGTAGTAAATAATTTAAAAAACTTTTAATCCTTGATTTTTTTTGAAATCACATTTGACTTATATAGATTTTTAAAAAGAAATCCAAGTCTTAATGATAATCATAGGATTGTGATAAGAATGAGAAATCACACACCATGAGTGCATTAGAAATTTGTTAAGAGTATTACAAATAAAAAATCTCACACCATAAGGCGTATATAAGATTTATCTTCGTGGAGAGTGTCAAGGAGTAAATCACAGTCTCACACTTTAAAGTGTATATAGGGTTTGATTTAAATGTACTGTAACACAAAAAACTAAAATTATTAGGAATGTTTGGTTGGAGAATTCAAACCCTGATTCGAATCATAGTTCATGATTCGTTACAATATTTTCTCTTATAAAAAATACACATAAATTAAAAATAATTTTAATTCATGAATTAAATATCTCTTTAACGTAAAAAATGACTAAAATATCAAAATTATGTATTTATTTTGTTGTTTTAAAATATCACATATGTATATTTTTTCTCTCACTTCTCTTCTGCACACACGCACTTTTTTTTTCTTTCTTTCTCTCACCTCTTTTGCACACACGTCTGCACAGAGTCTTTTTTTGTTTTCTTCTCACGTTTTTTCTCACAACACACCTACAGCTTTCTATATATATATATATATATATATTTTTTTTTTTTTTTTTCTCTCTTTTTCCCTCCTTTTCCATGATATGACAAAAAAAAAGGATGAAATTTTCTTTGTGAGTTGTTAGAGAAACAAAATATTTTGATAATATAGTCTGATTATTTACAAAGAGAATTTTCGCTAAAAAAACAAATTCTAAAACTGAAAAACAAGATATCAAGAGTTAAAAAAAGGGGCAATTGAGCCGACCCATTTAAGAAATCCAACTCAAACTTACAAAATTTTGCTCTAAAACAAAATCTAATTAATCGAAATACACAAAAAGGTTACAGATTCCAAGTTTAAATTCGAGTTCTCGAATCAAAAACTGCAAATGCCCATCCAGAAATCTCAACTCTACTTTATTAAAACAAAAAAATAAAAATAAAAATCACATTCCCGAGTTTAGATTACACAATGTCAAGCAAACCGAAAAACAGAAGATGAGAGAGAGTAAAACCTCGGAAGCCGTGAAGCGGAAGGCAGGGCCTCCATTACCGGGAGGCCTACCCATCGGAGCTTCTCCCTCCCTCTCTCTCTCTCTCTCTCTCTCTCTCTCTCTCTCTCTCTCTCTCTCTCCTCCCAACTGAAGAATCCAATAGAGAGAGACTGTTGATTCTTTGTCGATTACCAACTTCTTCTTGTTTATCAAAAGCCGAGCTTTGGATTCGGACAAGACGAGACAAATTTGGTTCGAAATCTAGAATGAATTTTCGTTGGAGAGAGAGAGAGTAGTATTTATAGAAGGAGAAACAGAAAGGAAAAGGGATTTGAAATCAGGGGCAAGGTCAGGTGACTCTCGAGAGTCCAAACACGAGAGGAGTTTTTCAACTCTTTTTTTTTTTTTTTTGGACCTTTTTTGTTTTAATCGTGTAACATGGTTAAGGGTACTATCGTCCATTTGCACAATATTATTCTTCGGAAAAATTTGTAAGAGAATGTTTGTTTCATGTATCCGTTTTCAATTTTAAATTATGGTTTATAATTGTTCATAATATTTTTTTTTATAAAAATTTTAAATTTTAAAAATTAAAATTATGAATATGAAACGGACCTTAAAATTATTTTCATAAATACTCTGAAGTACTACTTCTTTTTAAGTTGTCTATATTTTAAAACCGTTCAAAATGTCTTTTAATCTATAAAAAAATTGTTTAAAATGCTCTTTTTATCTAATTCCGTCCGTAATAACAAATCTGCTGATTTGGAATGCATTATGTTAACTAGAACCTTTTTTTTTTTTTGCTGAAAAAACTAAAACCATTAAATTCTAATAAAATATATCAAAATGAATTAAGTATTAAAGATATCAATAAAAAAAACTTTATTTCAGAAGAGGAAAAAACTACCATGGATTAAGTTTCTAATTAAATTCAATAATGTATTTCGTTCAATATGGTTTACGGCTCAATTGTTTCTTAAGAGCTACGGTGTTATAAACTCTATTATTAATTACTTCTTAAAGCAAAAATTATAGGATTAGCTAGTCTTCTAGTGCTATAAATCCTAATAGTTAGTGCGTCTTGTGTACGGTAAGGTGGTGAAATTTGCTGACCCCGTTTATTTCGCTGATTCAAGTTTAAAATTCGAGTTTTGCTACAGTAAAAAACTCTCAAAAATAGTCACATCTAACTTTTTTGCTACAGTAAAAAGTTCTTACACAACATCACATCTCAATTCGAATTAAAAACTCGAACTAACGAACCGAACGGTAGAGTGCGAAATTTATTCATTTTTTCATAACTTTCATCTTGTTCTTTTTTTATCTTCTTCAAACATTCAAGTAAGTATTTTAATATTTGACATCAACTTGTATAGCTATTGTTTACGCATATTCTTATTGTCAAGCCAAGGTTTCATTGCTTTTATTATTATTATTTTTTTAAGTGAACACATCTCCTAATAAATACTAGGGAAAATACAGGATATATGCTTTTGTTATTATTTTTTTAAGTGAACACATCTCCTAATAAATACTAGGGAAAATACAGGATATATGCTTTTGTTATTATTTTTTTAAGTGAACACATCTCCTAATAAATACTAGGGAAAATACAGGATATAGTATATTTGATAGATACTTTTAAAGTAAATAGCATAATTTATCAAACGTGATAGATGAAATAGCATAATTAGGTTTCGTTCATTTCACCGATTTGAGTTTTCAGTTTTTACCGATTTGAGTTTTCAGTTTTAAGTTTTTATAATAAAAATTTTTTTAAAAATGTCACATATAACTTTTTCTGTTACAGTGAAAAGCTCTAAAAAATGTCACATCTCAATTCAAATTAAAAACTCAAATTCACAAAATGAACGAGGCCTTAAGAGGTTATTTGGTTGGGAGATTCGTATCCCGATTCGAATCATGATTCATGATTTGTTATAATATTTTCTCTATTAAAAAATACACATAAATTAAAAATAATTTTAATCTCATTATTCTAATTCATGAACCAAACGTCTCCTAATTATTACCCCAACTAAGGGTCCGTTTAGTTTGCTGATTCGAATTTTTAATTCGAATTAAGATGTGATTTTATGTGAGAGTTTTTTACTGTAATAAAAAAATTAGATGTGATTATTTATGAGAACTTTTTACTATAATAAAACTCGAATTAACGAAATGAACAGCCTAAACCTATCCTTTCACTTTCTGTTTCCATTTTTCCCTCTTTCTCACGAGATTCTTCTCTCTCTCTTTCTACGGATCTGCTCACTACTCAGACACTTACAAACATCGCTGACCAGATCGCAACGACGACGACGAGACGGCGGTGGCGACATGACGAGACGCTAACCATCGAGCACCGTCGTGATCTCCGGAAGCTGCACCTCCAATCTCGGCGACTTCGATCTCGCGAATTTCTCCCTCTCTCCACCATCGCGTTCTCTGAAAACCGTGCCTCCGGTCTCGACAACTTCGATCTCTCTGCCGTCGCGATCTTCTGAACTTCGCAGCCGGCGACCCTCTCTCTCTATTCGCCGCGTGATCTCCAGAACCCGCACCTTCGAATCTCGTGAATTTCTCTTTCTCCGCCTTCCCGTTCGCCGAAACTTGAGCCTCCGATCTCGGCCACTCTGATCTCACGATTCTCTTTCTCCGCCGTCACAGATCGGTTTCGGGAACTCGCAACCTCCGTCGCAAAGCAAATCCAGGCTAGACCCCCACCGCCGTGAACTTTTCCGGTGCCGTATGAGAAGGCCAATACAATTTCTGAGTTTTTTGGTGTATTTTGCTGAGAAGGCCAAATAGATTTTTTTTTTTTTTTTTTGTGTTTTTTCATGATTTAAGTTTGTTTTTTTTTTTTTTTTTATTGTGATTCTGAGATTGAGATTGTGATTTTCTGGATATGATTTTACTTGTGAATTTTATAGTTCTGTTTTGTTATTTCTAGATCTGAATGAACTTGCGGTTTTTGTAGTTGTTATCGTTGTTATCTTTTTTGTGGAGCAGTCATCTTGCAGAGCAAGTCATCTTACAGAGCAAGTCATCTTGCAGAACAAGCTTTCTGTTAGTTTGAACCAGCTTTCTGTTAGTTTAGTTAAGCTTTCTGTTTGTTTTGCTATCTTGCTTTCTGTTTGTTTTGTTTCCACTCGTAATTTATATGTAGACTTTGGTTCACGGAAGAATTATTCTTAATTTATGTATTTTTTTTAAAAAAAATATTGTAACGAATCACAAATTATAATTTAAATTATTATATGAATACACTAATCAAATAAAAATATGTAATAATATACAGAATTCCTCAAACATTTTTGTTAGTAAGGTCCTGTTTATTTTATCGATTTGAGTTTAAAATTTGAGTTTTGTTATAGTAAAAAACTCTCAGAAACAGTTATATTTATTTTTTTTATTATAATAAAAAAACTCTCATAAAGTTACATCTCAACTCAAATCAGTGAATTAAAGGACGTAAATTTCTTTGTACTGTTTTAGAATTATTATTACTTCTAACCCAAGTCAAATATATCACACACACACACTACATATAGCAACAACCGAAGTTCACTTCTTCAGTTCTCACAACTGCAAAATCTCTCTCTCTCTTCATCAGAACAAAAGTCTCTCTTTCTCCAAGTCTCTTTACTGCTGCAGTTTACAGTTTCCACAATGGGGTTTCTTCCCAATGGTAGAGGTGGAGGTGAAGGCCGAGGCCGACGTCCTACGAATAATGTTTGGGTGAGGCTCGGAGGTCCGACAAAAGAACGAAACCAAAACGATGTGAGAAAAGATACACTTTGCAAGTTTTGGGCCACTGGACGTTGCTTCAAAGGAAATCGCTGCCCCTACATGCATTCCCAGTCTCATGGTATTGAGGTAATCTCTCTTCCTTCTCTTTCTTTTCTTTTCTTCAAAGTTTGAATAAATATTTAAAGATTTAAACAATAGATTCATGTTCGAATGACTTGAAAGCTTTGGTAAAATTGCTCATAAAGTGGATTTAGGAGATTTTTGGATATATATAAAAAAAAAAAAAAAAAAAAAAAAAACTTGGTTTACCATTTACATGGCTTAAATTGGTTTTCAATTCTCTTGTTTAGGATTAGTGAAGCTTGTATTTAATCTACATCACTTGTAGTGAAACTTGCAGCAAATTTAGCCCAATTGTTCTTCTCTATTCTTCTTTTGGGAGAGTATGTTGAACAGGATTGAACTAAACAATGTTATGGATACAAAGGAGATGGATACAGGGCTAGACACGTTCTTATAAGATTCATCAACTTCTTTATTGAGACTTTGAAATGCTAATTTTGTTTAATTTTTTTTTTAATTTTTTTAATTGAATGTGCTGAGCAGACACAAAGATTGCGCATTCTTCTGAAAGAGACAAGCTAAAGTCAGACGACAACAAGAAGGAGATGCCAATTTGTAAATTAATTGCACCACTGCAAAGGCACACTGGGGTAATCCTCTCTTCCTTCATTTTATTTTATTGTGCGTTTTTTCTTTGTTTTTCTTGTTGTTTTCCTCTTTTGCTCTCTACTTCTTTTGTTTGACTATTGATTGTTATCTTGTTCATTAACGTTTTTATTCATATTGTGCATTTTATTGCGGAACATATATTCTGGAGCATAAACACATAAATCTCAGTTGAACAATAAACTACTTAATTTATGACTCTTACAAACAAGAGAAGCCTAAAATATGGAGACACATGAACCTAGAGTCCTGATCAGAGACTAGGGCCCGTTTAGTTCGTTGATTCGAGTTGAGATGTGATTTTATGTGAGAGCTTTTTACTGTAGTAAAAAAGTTAGATGTGATTGTTTGTGAGAACTTTTTACTGTAGCAAAACTCGAATTCTAATCTCGAATCAGCGAAATGAACGGGGCCAACTTCATTCAAGTTTTTGTTTATTTGTTTTTATTTATACTCAAAACCAGATAAAACCTGATTGGCAAGTGTGCAAAATAATTTCAAAGCCTAGGAATCCATTCAAAGGACTATTGACATCTTGTTCAATATCGTTTTATTCATTCGGTCTGGTTTGTTTCGATTTGCCTCTATTTTGGATTTTGCTAGATATGTTTGTATGTTTTATTTGAGATTAAAAGTTTATTTTAATACAAAGAATCTTTGTTACTCCTCTTTTTTTTTTTGGTTATGTTTTTTTATTGACTAGTCATCAGCTATTCTTTTTGTAAGAGATTGCTAACAGCTTCTTCATTCTGACTTCTAAATGCTAATTTGGTTTAAATTTTTTATTGCTAGTTCAATGTGTGTGAGCAAGCAGACACGGATATTGCATATCCTCCCGCCGGAGACGAGCCAAAGACGGACAATAACATGGAGATGCTTTGCAATGTTTCCATTATTGCAACTCTCCAAGGACACACCAAGGTAATCGTCTCAGCTTTTTGTTTTTTATTATTATTATTTTTTATTTTTTAAATATCCTCTCGTAGTTTTCTATGGTATGTTATATTCGTTTGTTTTTGACTATTCATATCTTGCCCATTAATGTTTTATGTGATATAGTCTATTTTGCTTTAAATTTCTTTGTCTTCATACAACACTTAAAAATGCCAGTTTGGTAGCGCCGCCGTAAATTTTAGAAAAATTACTGTTAATTGTATTAAAAAAACACAGTTGTTATAAAAAATAATTGAGTGTTTAGTAAATTGTAATTATACAAGTATTGATTTTAAGAGTATTATACGTATTATGAAAGTTTCATTAATTGTACTTCAAGGTAATTACCGCATAATCTAAAAGTGAAAGTTACTTTTAAATTGCTTCTGATTTTAACTATAAATTCTTTAAAAATTCTTTGAAAATCACTTTTTATGGTTTTTACCGAATACAACTTTTAACCGTAGATTATTAGAAAATTAATTTAAGCTCTATGAATCACTAGTAAATATTAGTGTTGGAACTTCGGGTCGGCGGGCCGCCCGAAGGCCGAATTTTTTCGGGCTCGGGCGGACCGGCCCAATTCCCGCCCGTCCAAGCAAGAAATTCGGGTTCGGGCTCGGGCAGCCCGGATTTGACATGTCCCCCCTTTGCCCGCCGGCGTCTAACCACCGTATACCGCCGTCCACCGGGATTTTTTTGCATTTTTCCGACCAAGCCCGAAGTGCCCGACCCGAAAATTGGGTGTGCCCGAATTGCCCGACCCGAAGCCCGAATTTTTGAATTTTTTGAATTTTGCCCAAATTTTTCCCGCCTGCCCGACTTGCCTGACCCGCCCGAGGTGCCCGAATTACCCGAATACGGCTAGTTTTTTGAATTTTTACCCAAATTCGGCCCGAAAACCCGAGTTGCCCGAACTGCCCGAATTGCCCGAAA
>NW_010361625.1:0-11918 GCF_000414095.1 Morus notabilis
TCTTTAAATAATGCATTGAGAATCGTGGGTGTCTTGTTTTTCCTTGGCAAATAACCTAGAGAATCGTGGATGCTCCTATATCTCAGGACCATAAAACTTGCCCATGTTTCTTTTCAGTTGGAAATCATCAATGAAAGTCTGGTTTCTGCAATTGTTTGTTTGGAAGTAACTGTCCTCCTTTCTCTGTCTTTTCCTCACGTAGTACCATCTAAGACTTTTCCAATGCAACAGTGTATAGCGTGATGAACACCCCATCAAAAGCAAGGGTCTTATTGTTGGCTGCATCTTTCTGCCAACAAACTGAGAAATCAAACATTGCATTGAAGAGGCCCGAAGGAATTTTTCTAGTCAAAGAAATTTCCCGGTTGAACTGCTCTGACATCTGGGAGTGAGAGAGAATGCTGTTAGTTACTGAAATACAGAAAGCTATAATACATTCGATGAAATCTCTTAATACCAATGGTTATTAAAGTGCCCAGAAAGAAACATCCATCTCCATTTGATCACAATTATACGTGAACATGGCAGGTAAATATTGAATGACAGGTGGATCTCACCGATCCAAGTTTACTACAATTGGCGTGTATTCCTTCATCTCTTCATGATTTTTCCTCTTTTTGGTACGCTTTTAAATAGTGTCAAACATAGATTAGTGGGCAAATATTACTTTTGCCAAGACTTCTCATGCATAAGAATGCATACGAGTGGCAAAGGAGAAAATAAAACGACAAGTAACATATTCCCAACTTCATAGTTCATATGCATGAGAAAGCATGCCAATTTGCAGGAGAAAGTGATCTCTTATGAGTTATGGTGAGAGATTAAGAAATCATCATTAAGAATAAACGACAACAAAACTTGAAGAAGAAATACCTGTTGGAAAGAGAGAACATCGGACCTAAACCGCATTCGCTCGCCTTTATCGCATTTGATGGATTTAGAAACATTCGAGATTGTAATTCCACCGGGCAAAACGATTTCGCGGCCATCGTCTTCATCAATCTCAATCAAATGCGAAGCAGAGGAGTCTCCATCTTTGCAGTCCTTGAGCCGTAGATCCGTTCAGATGTCGTATCCCCTCCCTATCAAAAATTTGCAAAATCACAAATTTTCACTACCCAAAAGAAGAAATCAGATCAAAACAGTGCTTGCAACGACTTCACAAGACAAAACTCAGAAATCTTTTGCACAAATGCCCTTAAAATCACGAACCACAGATGAGGAAATCAAGAAAAATAAGCAAACCTTAGCCCCATAAAAATCAAATCAAAATCCCAAAAAAAAAAAATTCGTGTAAAAAGAATCTTACTTCTTTCTCAACAATAAGAATAAGAATTATTATTATAAATTACAACAAGATACCTACCTGTGGAGGCGGTCGAGGAAGCGGCGGCGGAGAAAGAGGAGGAAGTGGTGGTGTTTGAGGAGAGAGGAAATGTTAGGGTGGAGGAGGAGATAGAAGTGGGTTTGCTTGTGGGAGTTGTCGGGACGCAGCCTCGTACGCCTGTCGGAACTCATCGGCGCCGATGTGGCTGCGGAGGAGGTCAATGGAGCTCGAGGAAAGTCGAGGGAGGTCGAGAGAAAATCCACGGTTTGGGAGTGCTCGGTCGTGGGTTTGAGAAAGGGAGAGGTTTTTGAGAAACAAACTTTCATCTACACCATTAAAATTCAATCCAACGGCCACGATAACTTGAGCGGATCAGTCAGCCATTTTATACCTACCGGACTAAAGACATTTCCTATAAATATATTGTTGCCATATTCTTATAAGTCAATTACGGTCTAATATAATTTTCAATTGTTCTCATTTTATATAAGTGTCTATTTATAATAATCTTAAATGTTTACGATCTACCCTATCAAAATCTACGACTTTTAATTTTATGACGCTAAAAATATTACCAAGTGATCATTTTTTATGCCGGAAGGGTTATTGTTTAACGATTTAGTAAATAATGAATGATCAAGCTACACTTTTTTTTTTTTTTTTAAGATTCAAGAGGGTGAGACTTAAAATGATTAAAAATTAGTCAATTTGGCGTCTCTATAATTTAGGTAATCAAAACAAGTGTTGGTGTAAAAAACCCTCTTGTTAAACGACGAAGCTCTTATCTGAGAAGAAGGAAAGAAGATGGCAAAGAGAGGTTGGTTTTAGGATAAGTGAGAGACTCTAGAAGAATGAAAAGATTTTCAATAACTACATTGAAAACCGACTGCTTCTTTAGAGTTAATTTTGTGAATGGTCGCTAATTTCTCTTATCTTCCTGAAATAGTCCTTAAATTGCATTTTGTATTACTAATAGTCCCTTAAGCTCCTATTTTGTAATTTCATCTGCCTATAAACCTCTAACACTCTTGAAAATAAAGGCAAGTACTTTTAAGAGAGTTTCTCTAGTAGGACCGGAAAAAATGAATAACCGGTAGTCTTTTATTTTTCTACTATTAAATTTGTATCAAAAATTATCTGTTATACATATTTTTTTTAATATAATGTGATTTTAACTAAATTCAATGGTCAAAGGCACTACCAATAAAAAGACCTACCGGAGAAAGTATTAACTTTTAAATTTTTACCACTTAATAATGGAAAATGATCTTGTCATGCCAATTTCTCTGCTAATTATATATGCCCTCCACCCTTTCAATGACATAGCTTCATTAAGGAAATTGACCTGCTTAAATGCAACGTATCAGATTAGAAAAAAAAAATAGAGCAACATACAAAAATCATGAAATATGTCAGTGCAATGCATTCGTTCATTAACAAAAAAAGCTTTATATCATTAATAATTATATAACGTCCTTGAATAATGATAAGTGCCGAATTTCATATCTTTTTCGATCAAGATGTCCATTTTTTTTTTTTTTATTCTTGAGTACTTTTGCGTTTTAATTATGTTTTTGTGAGTCAAAGAATAACTTGGAACCAAAACTCAGCAAGTGAATGAAAAAAATATGTCCATGTTTCTTTATTTGATTCTTGAGTATTTTTATGTTTTAATTATGTTTGTGTTTTATAAGTGTTTTAGAGGTCAAAGATTGACTTGGAACCAAAACACAGCACTCCCTACATATAAAATATTTTATGTCAATACTCGAACAATCTCTATTGTCAATTCAATTGTTGCATTAATTTTATCTCCTGATAACGTCATCTTGGCCTTTAGAGTGGAAGTTATAGTTTTGAGAATGCAAAGGACACACAACCTAATTTGTTCTTTAAATGCACAAGTGATCAATTTTTATGTTGGGAAGGGTATTTTTAGCATTTAGAATTATTTAACAGTCAAATTACTTTTTTTTTTGTTTGTTAGCATTAATAAAGGAGTGGGAGCCTGTGTACAGAGTTTTTGCTTTTATTTTTAGTTAATAGAAGAAGAGAAATAAAAACTGTGAATTTCAGCAAGTGTTTGGAATAAAAGAACTTAATGGGTCAAAACCATTTTTAAATTTTCTAATAAGAAGAGAAATAAAAGTTTTGAAATTAAATTTATAATGCTTTAATGAAATTCTTGTGCAAGTTTTAAAGGCTTTTTCAAAACTGTTTTTTTAGAAGTCTCATTTTGTGATTTTGATTAGAAGCTCTTTTGAGCATTTCTGACAAATTATCCACACTTTCAAAAGCAACTTTTAGAGCTAAGAAGCTAGCTAAAAGTAACTTTTAAAAAACTCTCCTCACTAGGCCCAGGGTGTGTGTAAAAAGCCATCATGTTGAATGATGAGGCTTCATTGTGTTTCAAAAGTGAGAAAGAAGTTAGCAGAGAGATGGCGTTTTATGATAATTCAGAGACTCAAAGATTGAAAGTGTTTTTGATAATGACTAGTTAAGGACCAATTTAGTTAGTATGTTCGAAGAGAAATTTTGGACGAAAATTCAATTTTTTTTTTTTTTGGGAGAGAAGACATTATAACTAAAAGAATTAAATTGTGATTTGAACATATAAAATAAATGGGACCTGATGTATTATCAGTACTGACTATTGTTGACGGTGAAAACTGGTTAACTCGGAATTAAATCTCTCTAGGAATACTCACAGTTGTCTCTCATGAATAAATCAAGGGAAAAAAGTGCATAAAGATTAAGAACGCAAAAATTTGTAGTGGTTCGGCACAAATTCTTTGCCTACGCCCACTTGTGGATGCACTCGTATTATCATAATTACAATCTCTTGGAGTAGTAAAGTTGTGCGTAAAAAACTAAATGAAGAATTCAGCCTTTTATATAGGCCTTCCTCAAATCTGAGATCATTATATATAGTTTCCCGAGGATAATTCCCTTATCCTTAATTCTCAGGATTTGACAATTGTATTTCCATATTTGAATGTGCAAATCAAATGAATTATCTCTACAGGTTAATATCTGATCTTCTTATTTGAATTTGGATATTTAATAAGGCTTATCCGGTCCTGATTTGGCGGGATGTGATCTTAATTTGATCTCTGGTTTAATCTAATTATTGACTCCTCGACGCAGAGGCTTCAAAGGGCTTTTGTGGACTTCTCAACTTCAATGACGCAGAGGCTTTAAAAGGATCTTAAGCACTTCTCGACGTCAACACCTTAGGTCTAAGAGTGCTCCTCAACCTAGAGACATCTCGCCAACTGTTAGTTCTCGACGTCAGGGATTTATCCTGGCTTCCGGAGCTCTTGACGCGTACGACAAAAGTGGGTGGCTTGAATGGTCGACCGTGGTGCAACAATTGACCCCTAGCTTGAAATATTATGTCGTGATGTTTCAAGCTATGGCAAGTCGAGAGATCTGCGAGGCAATATCTTCATTGGTAAGCTTAGCAGTTGCTTTTCCCAAACAGTACCATCATTACTGCTGATTTCTTAGGCTGTGGAGCAGTAATGTCGATCATGTCAACAGATGGCAATCGAGAGTTGAATTTCAACTGTTGGATCAAGTTTCATTTTGGTAAATTCTCCGCTTCATTCCCTCTTTTTGTTTTCCTACATCAACCTCGTAGAGACTGCCTTTCTTTTATGCTTTCGCGCTAGCTCGTGATGATACCTACATGAGAATGGTTAGAAATAAAAGAATACGAACTAAGAAACTTACCTTTGCTATTTGCGTATTGTTCTGAATGCTCGACTCCACCCATTCTTCTATCCTCAATCGCCAACGTAAGAGTCTCTCACCAGATACATCTAAGCCTCGACCTTCTTGGATTTCCTTCTGTAAGCTTCGACCTTCCTTGTTTTCCCTTAGTACTCTCAACTCCAAGTAGTTCCTCCTATTCACTTTTCGTAGAATCTTGTCCTCTCCCTCCTCATCCTCATTGACATAGTCAAGTTCGAGGGTCGGAGCAATGAGATGGACCAAATCGGGACAAACCTGATGGTTGTCTTCGACACGGAAAAACTCGCCTCTAAAACCAACGCAGGGGAGAGGAATAAGGCCTTGCGGGAAGTAGGGGACCTTCTTGAGGAATTAGAGAAGGTCAAAGCGCAAGTGGATGAGGCTAACTGAAGTAGAAGAGACTGAGATCAAGTATCTGGACGAGGGAAGATTGAAGGGGGTGAGGGAGGCACCGAAGCTCTGAGGCGTCGAACATTGGAGAGCGTCCTGATCTGTTAAACAATCAAATGCTTTTTCCTTTTCACATTGGCCTCCTCCCTATTGGTTGTTCTTTAGCCTCTCCTCCTTAAAGGCTCTATCGGCTATTTTTTTTGCCTTTCCTCCTTAGAGGCTCTATTGGTTGTGCTTCCAATAGAGGACTCGGCGTCCTTGGAGGACTCGGCATTGTGAGTTCTTTGAGCTTATTTTTACTGTTGAACGTGGTCCGTAGACCCCTTTTTGTCCCCCGTGCCTAATTAAAACCTTAGTGTTTAGGTAAACATGTTATGTTTGGGGTCGACCTCTTTGAGGATTTGTAGGATAAACATCGAGAAGCCGATGTGGCATGAACAAATTTTTGAATCTTATTAATTCTGAAATAAAAAATGACATTGCAAAATGGAGGGAATAGTTTATTTTGACAATAATGCTTCAATTCTCTCGGCGTTCTATGAATGCCACTTTCATAACTGTAAGGCTATCTTTGGCTTATGAACCATCGAGGCACTGTTGTAAAGGCGTTGAAAAGCCTCGTCAGTATGATAGCCCATTATATAATGGGTATCTAACTGCCTTGTATTTAACCTTTCCACCTCCTAAGGTCATCAGATGATCTCGACGGGCCCACGATCTTCATCTTGTCAGTTATCGTTTCTTTGTCCCTGATCTCTTCTATCAGCTCTGAACTCTTGGAGTCGTCCATCGCAGATGAGTCTCTTAATTTCATCTCTCAAGTCCTTGCAGTCATTGGTATTGTGTCTGATTTCACCATGGAACCGGCAGTATTTATTCTGATCTCTTTTGTTCGGGTCTGACTTCATAGGTCCCGGTCGATGTAGCATGTTTCCTCTGCCAACCTGATTGTAAATCTCTTCCACTCCATTAGTCAACTCATGGTAAGTGTCATATCATTAGAATGGTTGAGGCCTTCCGTGTTTTCTTGCCTCAGCTTCTTTGCTTCCGGCTGATTAAGAGTCGAAGCTTCAGGTTCATCCTCATTACCATTGTCGCGACGCTTTTAGCCTTCTCGCTTCTCAAAGGTAGACCACTTCTCTATTCCATGACTTTTGTTCGATCGGCACTCGGGTTCATTGGCCTCGGCTTCTTCTTTATTGATAAATGCTTAAGCCCTCGCCAGGAACTCCCTATATGTCTGTGGTGGCCTTCGGTCGAGGTATGTACTGTATGGGATATCCTTCCTCATGCTTGCCAAGGCTTGCATTAGTGCTACCTCGTCTGTGATTCCTTCTGTGGCAGCTACCTACTCTTCAAATCTCGCGATCCAATCCTTAAGAGACTCGTCTGGCCCTTGGTAAACCCTTGAAAGGTTCTACTTCGGTAGGATATACATCTTGACTCCTATAAACTGAGTTAAGAAAGCCTTCTTCAAATCATCCCAACTCGTTATAGAGTTGGGCTTCAAGGATCTGAACCTACTCTTGGCAGAATCAGAGAGATGGTTTGTGAATGCTCGGTACATGATCTCCTCAAGATATCCGTGGAGGACCATGTGTCCGGTGTATACCTCTAAATGATCATTTGGATCATTCTTTCCGTCGTATAATGGGATCGAAGGTGGCTTGTACTTATCGGGTAAAGGGACCCGAATGATGTTCTTCGTGAAAGGATGGTTGTGTGATGTATACATCTTGGCGTCGACCTTTACTGCCTCAGCCACCTTTCCGACAACTTGTTCTAAGTTGTTTAATCAGTTACCAATCTATTTTTCCAACATGGCCATCTTTTCAGCCAAAGCCATATTCTCAGCCACGAGCTCTTCCTCTCTGGTCCGTTCTGACTCTCACTCACGTTGAGCGTTCAATTGCTCTCTTAGGTTTCCACCGTGCACGAAAGAAGACTCAATCGGAACAGCGTTTCTACGATTTCCATTCTCCTGTGGGCGATGGGGTATTTCCTTGTTATTCATCATTAGGGCTGCAACTCTCTCTTGGGCTCTTCTCCTGGGTGCCCATTGTCTGCTCCCCACAGACCTATTTAACTTGGCTGGATGAGGGTTATTATTAGCCCCGATATCACCAACTCCCTTAGCATCACTACGCTGGTCACCATTAATCTGATTCCCGACAGCGTCGTCTGTTGGGATCATCAGCACGTATTCCAGCGATGGCATTGAATTTGGCCTTTGATCACGTCTAGCGATGGCTGTGGCCATTCTCTCTACCATTGTAGTAAGGGTCTTGACCTGCTTCTGAAGTAGATCAATGCGATCCTGAGAGTCCCCGTTGGCTGTTGCATTTGCCCTGTGATTGGGCTGGTCTTCTAACCGTGCTTGGTTGCCATTGAGTGGATTCGTCTGATTCCTCCCTTCAGTTGTAGGATTTTGGCCTTCCTGGCTTTTATGATTAGTCGTCATACTGCGAGTTCTTCTCAGAGGCATGTTCACTGCTGTTGCTGGATTTGATTTCTGGGTATAGGTCCTCATTCTAGCGCCAATTGTTGACGGTGAAAACTGGTTAACTGAGAATTAAACCTCTCCGGGAACACTCACAGTCGTCTCTCACGAATAAATCAAGGAAATAAAGTGCAGAAAGATTAAGAACGCAAAAATTTATAGTGGTTCGGCATAAATTTTTTGCCTACGTCCACTTATGGATGCATTCATATTATGAGAATTACAATCTCTTGGAGTAGTAAAGTTGTGCGTAAAAAACTAAATGAGGAATTCAACCTTTTTTATAGGCCTTCCTCAAATCTGAGATCATTATCTCTAGTTTCCTGAGGATAATTCACTTATCTTTAATTCTCGGGATTTGATAGTTGTATTTCCATATTTGAATGTGCAAATCAGAGGAATTATCTTTACAGGTCAATATTTGATCTTCTTATTTGAATTTAGATATTTAATGAGGCTTATCTGGTCCTGATTTGGCGGGATGTGATCTTAATTTGATCTCCCAGTCTGATCTAATTCTTGACTCATAGACGTAGATGCTTCAAAAGACTTTTGTGGACTTCTCAACTTCAACAACGCAGAGGCTTCAAGTGGATCTTAAGCACTTCTCGACTTCAACACCATAGCTCTAAGAGTGCTCCTCAACTTAGAGACATCTCACCAACTATTAGTTCTCGACGTCAAGGATTTATCTTGGCTCTGGAGCTCTCGACGCGTACGACAAAAGCGAGTGGCTTGAATGGTCGACCATGGTGCAACAACTATTAAACTTAATTGTGAATGCCTGCTGATTTCTCGTATCTCACTATAAATTATCCTTAAATTGTCTTTTGTATTACAAACAGTCCAAATCTCATATTTTGTGATGTCATTCCATCGTTAAACCACCAATACTTTTGAAATTAAAGATAAATTTCAAAATTTGCTCACTTAATAAAGAAAAATGATCTCATTATACCCAGTTTTCTGCTACTTTACGTTTTATGACTGTTTGTATTAAAATAACTATCAATTATGCACTTAAAATCAATAACATAACTTAAAAAACGAAATTGAGATAGCTAGGTGAGTAAAAGTGAGATATTGTAGTGCGCTAACAATGTTTCGAAATTCAGTTTCATTGACTAAGTCTTAGTCATCTGGTTGGTTGGGTGATTTGTGGCAACTGGAGTCGATTGATCATGGGAGGATTAAAGCTTATGAGTACGAGAGAGAAGATTTTGGTGTATTTTGTTTTGGAGAGAAATAGGCCACCGGGGAAAGGATTGACTTTAATGCCTAAAAAATAATGTAATGTGCCAAGATCTTTGAGAGCAAATTCACATCCAATCTTATAAATAATTTGTTGAATAAGAGTATTATTACTTCCTGTTATAATAGCATCATCAACATAGATAAGCAATAACAAACAATTATCATTTTTTTTTTACATAAATAATTAAGAGGGATCTGCTTTGCTGTAAAAAAGACCAAGTGTCAAAAGATAATAAGATAACCGTTCAAACCAAGCATGGAGTGCTTGTTTCAAACCATAAAAAGATTTATTTAATAAGGAAATATGATCAGGAAAAGTTGGATTGACAAAACCTGGTGGTTGTTCTATGCACACAATTTCTTTAAGGAAACGATCTAAGAAAACATTTTTAACGTCAAGTTGTTTGATAGTACTCCAACATGAGACGATCGTGAGGGAAAGAATGATGAATTCAGACGTTGTAGGTTTGACAACGAGGCTAAAAGTTTCATCATAGTCTATCCAGGAACTTGAGTGAAACCCCGAGCAACAGCCAAGAAGTCATGCTTTGTAGCGATCGATTAAGCCGTCTTCCTTGTATTTAATTCAGTAGACCCATTAAAAGCCAACAATATTGTTGCTGGAGGTCGAGGAACGAGACGCCAAGTATTGTTGGAGTAAAGGGCCGAGAGTTCCTCTTGCATGGCGGCAAATTAACCAATGACGTGATTTAAGTGCAGTTTTAAGAGACTTTGGCTCTTGGGCAAGAATGGCAAGATCAATAAGTATAGCCATGTTAGATCAGTGAGTCACCTTGTAGTTCACGAGAAGTGTCGTTGTCATTATCTTAAGAGACTTCAAGATGTGAGCTACTAAGGTCACTTTGTCTAAAAACTTTAACTAAGTGGATCGTTTGTTGTGGAGTTGTCAATATAGGGGAACATATATGAGTACTTGCCAACTTGTGTGTCTTTGTCGTCCAAGTTTTGATGAGAATGATGATTGCTCAACTTTGAAAACCCCTCTTCTTGGCCTGAGAGGTTGTCACTACGAGCTGTGGAATATTATCACCAGTTGAAACTTTGTGAGAATAGGGAAATATTTGTTCATCAAAAACCACATGTCTAGATATATATATATATATATATAAACTTTGTTTGTTTAAAGGGTTAATGCATTTGTATCCTTCATCTTTATTATTTTGAGCAAGTGAATCATTGCTGACTTTATCAAAATTCATCAATATCCACGTATGAATTTGTGAAACACGAGTGAGATGTTTGTTTCAATAGTTCGTCTCTAGTTCTGAATCATGGTTCTTAGTTCTCTACAGTGTTTTTCTTTCACAAAAAATTTAAATTTCAAAAATCAGAATCATGAATCATAGTTCTTAATCCATGAACTAAAACATCCTAGAAAATTCTTCCTGCTACCTTTTTCTACATGCGGATTTTTGAAACATAAAAATCTTTGTGCAACCTCATTTTCTCCTAGAGCATCGTTAAATACGTCTAATCTCAAAATTGTTATAGTGAAAGATCTGTTTTAAGTAGTAAGGTTTAACCATAACTTCCCAATCCCAAACCTAGGGAAGTAGTAGTCCATCTCCTTGTAGCTTGTAGTGATGGACGTGTGGCAAAGGTTCGGAACATAACTTAATCTAATTTGGAAATTGAAATTGCACACTATTTGGGAATCTTTAAGGTGGATCAAACTATTTTGCTTCACCGGTAAAGACAATTATTTTTAATTGTTAGATTAATTTTTTAACAGTTAGATATGACTATTAGAAATTTAAACCACTATTTCACTCAAACTATACAGTGATTTATAACTTTGATTCAGGGTTTTGTGAAAGAAACTTCTTTATTTCCTTCTTTTAAACCGGTGGTTTTCTCAAAATTAGACCAGCAATTTAATTTATTATTATTATTATTATTATTATTATTATTATTATTATTATTATTATTATTATTATTATTTTACTCTACAATTGATTGATTTGATTTTATAATATTTAATCTAAAATAAACCAGTGGTTTAATATAATATTTAACCTAGTAATCCTAGTATGAAAAAGGAAGAAAGGAGACAAATATTTCTTAGAGTGTATATGAGTTTAAATTTTTACTCCTTATTCTTGATTAATATACTTTTAGTCAAATAACTATATTACTTAAAATAATATTAATAAAGAATAAGACATAAAAGTTTAGACTCATGCACTCTAAGTATAGTTCCGTAATTTTCTCTAAAAAGAGTGACGTAGTGGTTTAATCGATCAGCAAGTAAAACAGTAGTTTAATGGTGGCATGGACTTTATAACTCATGAAATGGGTACACATGAAATTAATAATAGAAAGTGGTTTAACTAATATAACTATGTCTTAATATAACTCTCTTAAAAAGTGGCACTCAGCCTGATTTTCTCAAAATTCTCTTTGTAATTTGTGGTGTGATCTTCCCATATAATAATAATAATAATAATAATAATAATAATAATAATAATAATAATGAAAGTGGTTTAACTAATATAACTATGTCTTAATATAACTCTCTTAAAAAGTGGCACTCAGCCTGATTTTCTCAAAATTCTCTTTGTAATTTGTGGTGTGATCTTCCCATATAATAATAATAATAATAATAATAATAATAATAATAATAATAATAATAATAATAATAATAATAATAATAGTAATAGTAATAATAGT
>NW_010361625.1:14574-29166 GCF_000414095.1 Morus notabilis
ATAATAATAATAATAATAATAATAATAATAATAATAATAATAATAATAATAATAATAATAATCAGCAACCTCATCATCATCTTACCAAGGAAAGTTATGTGATGGAAGCTACTAGCCTCCAACGTTACTGAACGTAGTTAGACTGCTGGACCGAGCCCAAAATATCGGCTTGTGATGACAGTTAGGATAGGTCCGTTAGACAGGTTCTTAACCTGAGCCCAAGGTGGCCTTACCTAGGCTTAATTATTGCTGGCCTGAGATTTTTTTTTTCCCTTTAATTTGGAATTTTTTAAATTTTAAGCTAAATGTTATTAAGGAAACGTACATTACCCCTGACAGTTCACATATCACTATAGTGAAAAATAATCAATAGCGAAGGAGTTGTATACATTTAGAAGAAAAATAACTAGATAGTAACTATATTTAAACCGCCAGATTCTATTGTGTTAAAAGATCAGGTAAGAACGAATGAAGAATAATCGTATAAATAATGCTCAAACTTGCTTAGAGATGTCAAACGGGCTGGCTAATGGGCCGGTGCGAGTATGGCACATTAAAAAGTGTACATGACATAATACGATTAGCCATCTCGTTTAATAAATGGGATTTAACATAACTTTTGGGCATGAAGCATGTTAATGGTACGACACACTAAGGGCCGAATACGGGCATGTGGACGAGCACGTTAAAAACACGTTAGGTTGTAACTACACGAGCACGACATGTTAAAAAGTGAGCACGATGAGATAATTAAATGGGTTGGGCTTAACGCAACTTATGAGCACAAAACAAGTTAAGGACATGACACGCTAAGAGCCCAATACGAACATGGGCACGAACACATTAAAAACATGATAGGGGCCCAACTAAGTATAAAATTATTTTATTATGCATTTCTTTACGAGACTGATAATTGCACTCTTTTTTTTACCAATGTTTTATTACAGTGGGCTTTGGTCGGTAAAGTTTTGAATGAGGCAATTTTTTTTTTATTAGTCATATGCTTTCTTTTGTTAAGTTTTAAAATCCTTCAGAAAATGTCTATGTTAGTTCTAGGTATGGTACTTTTTATCATTTTTTTACTCGTCTTTTCTTTTGTCATTTTCAATTAATTCCAATCACTTTATCTTAACGCTTAGTCTTCAAAGAGAGAAAAACATGACACATTAAACTTATTTCATTTAATTTCCATGAAATAAAGGTACAAAATCATCATCATCAAGACTCGATAGCATATTTATGTGGAACAATTTCTTGGCAAGACATAGGGGTCTTATTAAACAACTCCAACTCCAAGGAGAATAATCATATTAACACAATATTAATTAAGTAAAGCCACTTAACGCAACATTATCTAATTAATTAGTAATTGGTTTCTTGGTTGTAGACATCATTCTGGTGAACTCCTCGATATTTATAAATCCATCTCCATCGTTGTCCACTCCCTTGACCATGTTCCGGCAAGCCCTAATGCTGCAACTCTCTCCGAGCTGCTTCAACACCTGCGACAGTTCCTCCGCGCTTATCTTCCCGTCGCCATCGAGGTCAAACAACCGGAAGGCGCTCTCGATATCGGACGCTTTTACCCCGCCCGATCCCATGTCGAACATCTCCACAAACTCTTTGAAGTCAACAAACCCGTCTCCGTCGGTATCAAGGGCATTAAACGCCTTGGCTATCTCGCCGTCGGTGATTTCTCTGTCGAGAACTCGCAGCGCCGACTTGTACTCCTCTCGGCTGATCTTGCCGTCTCTGTTGGTGTCGAATTTCTCGAAGGCCCATCTCAGTTCCTCCATGCTTGGCTTGGAAGTTTTGATAGAATTATTCGTATCGCTTCGTTGTCTTTGAGTAGCGGAAAAACTACTAGACTTTGAAGATTTTTTCCCAAATGGGGACTTCATTGAACGGCCGTATTGAAAGTTTATAAAGCTGAAGTTCTGCATATTTGTGATGGCGATTCTATATGACTAGTGTTCTTGTGTAAGAGTAGAAGAAATAGAAACGATATGTGTTGTGCTTGTACAATAATGGAGTAACTACCACACACACACACACATATATATATATATATATATAATAGTACTTTAGTAGCGTCAGATTCCCCAATAAATTGACGTCTTTTTCATCCTAGAACGAAGAGAATAATAAAAATATTTTAGGAAATTATATAGTACATATATAATATGTTACACTTTAACCCCATCAATATTATTGGGTCGTTCAGTAGTACGAAGAGTCTAATTCACGACACCAATATCAGTTTAAAAATTTATTGCTTCATTTTCTTATTTCAACATTCAAAGTTTGTAAGGTATGAAATTCATATTGTGTACATAATCATATGTCATATTGTTAGGCATATAATTGAGAATGAGTTTAAAAGGATCTGAACAACTCCTCCTATATTAGAATAACCTATAAAAATGGAGCCTTATAAGGACCAATAATATGTTACATTTTACAATTTCAATGTTCAAATGTGTTAATAATCATAGCAAGTTTGTAAATAATATTAGTATTTTTAGTATTATTGGGCCCGTTTGGTAACGTTTTTAAAATGATTTTGTTTTCAAATAAAAGTAAAAATGAGATTGTTTTGAGAATCATTCTGTGACCGATTCTGAAATTGTGTTTGGTTAATTTTTTAAGAGATTGTTTTGAGTATAATAAAAAGATAAAATCGTGTTTGGTTATAATTATTAATTAAAATATTATAACATTATTGATAAGTACTAGAAAATGAAACAGAAAAGGAAAAATAACTTTTAATCATTTTCTAATTCCTTCACAAAAATTATTCTCACTGTTTTTTATTTTTGTTTCGTTTTCAAATATTTGCTAAACAAATACGGTTTACAGACCATTTTTATTTTTGTGTCTCAAAAGACGTGTAAAAACGTTTTCAAAAATAAATAAAAATCAATCTTAAACGCACCAATTGTGTTTGTTAGGAACTTTTCTCTTGTAGTAAAAGTTTGTAAGTTCGTATATATTTATATTGTCCAATGAAATATGTGAGAGGAAAACGCGTGGGCGAGGATTCTTTCTTAACAAGTTGTGGCCATGCATGCATGGGATTTGTCCCTCTACAAAATAATTCCCTTTCGGCCGGAAAAGTGTGCTAAAAGATAAAAAGGATAAAGTTAAAGATTCTTTTTTATTTTCTCAGTGCGTGCGTGGGGATATAAACTAGTCTAGAGAGGGTCAAAAAGAGAAGGGATATAAGGATATAAGAATGTATGACTTGACGTATGGAATTTTGTACACAAGGAAAAACATTATAAGAAGTGAAAATATATATTGTAAGATAAATTAAAATATCATGTCGTATAAAATGTTTCTACAGGTGCAAAAATCTTTGATGTAATTATTACTTGTATTTCAAAAAACTGTAATGTGATAACTCTATAAAATAGAGTTATTTTCCTTCTTATTTGTATTTAAATTTATTTTATTCTTAAAGAATTTATTTGTTTTATTTATTTTTAGTTTAGATTTCTGTTGTGTTATTTTATTTTATTTTAGTTGATTTTATTTAATTTTTCCTCTAATTATTTTATTAATCTTCAATTGTGTTTTAATTAGGTGAAAAGGCAATTAAAAAGAATAATTGAGATTAAAAGTAATTCAAAAATTAAAAGTCATCAGACTGCTTTTCCATTTCAGCCATTTACACTCTGCCATGTGGCCAGCATAATCAGAGCTTAAAGGCTTTTTGTTTGCTTCGTTGACGTGTCAATGAGGAAGGCTTTAGAATATAGATGGACCAGAGAAGGGGCCCACCCTTTGTATTTCAGGACATTAGGGTGACTTTTATTCTACGAGTTTTGTCTGTTCTTAATTCTATTACGATATTTTTTTCTTATAAAAAATTTAAATTTTAAAAATTAAAATTATAAACTATGATTTTAAACTCATGAATCAAACGTCATTTAAAATTTTTATATTCTATCTCAATTTATCATTTGTGAGTAATCCTACTAGTATCAGTTATAGTACGGACCCAACTCAATTACTATACATTCTTGCAAGATTTTTTTGATCCTTTTTGTTGGAGTCCATTTCCGTTCTAACTCCAAAAAAACTAATTGATGGTGCATTTAGAATTGGTTTATAATTTTTTTTTTAAACGTTTCTACACATTTTTTGAGGTACAAAAATAAAAACGGTTTGCAAACCATGTTTATTTAGCAAATATTTTGAAAACGAAAATGAAAATAAAAATCAGTGAGAATGGTTTTTATAAAGAATTAGAAAACGGTCGAGAATTATTTTTCTTTTTCTATTTTTATTTTTTAGTATTTATCAACAATGTTATAATATATTAATTAATAATTATAATTAAACATGATTTCACTTTTTTATTATACACAAAATAATATCTTAAAAAACTAATCAAACGTAATTTTATAATCGATCCTTAAATGATTATCAAAACAATTTCATTTTTACTTTTGTACTGAAAACAAAAGTATTTTGAAAATGTTAACAAATGGGATCTGAATGTCTGATTTTGATTCTCACTAAAAGTCATTCTCTCTTCTCTCAAGTTTGACAGAGTTTCAGTAAGAAAACCCACCAAAAAGTCTCCCCAGAATCTTATTTCTCCCCCATTTAAAGATTTTCGACTCTCTGTGTTCTTATGACTTTTCGGTCGACGTCATTCCGATTCTTCTTATCCGGCTCTATCGATTTATTTATCTGCTTCTAATTAGATTTCCATGTGATTGGTTTTCTCTGTGTCTCAAACGACACCGTTCTTCTTTTAATCAAAACTTTTGTCGTTTTACTTTCCTTTTCTTGTTATCGTTTCCTACTACTTAGATTCGTCCTCCACACCTTTCCATAAATCATTTGTGTGATCAGACCTTGACACATCACTTCCCCAATTAATAAAAAAAGAAAAAAAAAAGAGTTCATTTCATGCTCATCCCAAAGATATAGAGATGCGCACACTGGCTAAGACATTGCATTTTTAATGTGGCAAGAGTTCACTTTATGTTTCATGCACCATTAATTTTTCCTAATGTGGCTAAAGTTATAGTTAATTTATCAATCTAACGTATAAATGATCTCTTCTCCAGTACCTATGTCCTAATCTTAACAAATAAAAAATAAAAATAAAAAAACGAAAGACTTTTGATTCACTTAGTCACAAAAATATAAGTATGTCTTACATGATAGAGTAAAATATGAGCAAACATGCAAAGGTATAATAATATTAGTGCTATTGACATTGGGATTAATAATGTGGCTTCAAAATTGTGTCATCAAATTATGTTTTTATTTTAAGATTTTATCAATGTTGAGTTGTGTTATGACCTTTTTAAGTACTGCATCATATGTTAATATGCAAATTAACTTAGTAAACACATTAATCAAATTAATATAATATATTGATATCCAATATATGTTTCGTCACTAGTACTCAACAAACAATTTTTTTTCATTAAGAAAATTGTTGAATGAGATGTTTTAAAAACAGCTGACAAAGAAAAATATCTGCAATTTCGTTAATATTTGGAAACATTAATTGATTCAGAGATTACCTTCCATATGCGATGCATGTTGAGATTTGTTTCTATCTTTGTGCAAACGACAATAAATTTTAAACAAATTATTTGGCGTGACTTGGAAAGTAGGTAATTTATTTCGTCGTATCATGAAGTGTGTGGCATTCCCCCCTCCCCTAAAAGAAAAAAGAGAGAAAGGTGTGAGAGGTGTGGGACCAATAACACGAGGAAACGTGGTCTATGCCACACATGCAAGGTATGGGACCCACGTCAAAAGACGACATTACGTATAGATCGACGACTCTTTCTTTAGGCATGCGGCATGCCACACAATACCTTTTCTCTGACATGAATCATACACGTTTCGTGATAAATATATTATTTGTCAAGCGATAGAAGAATACTAATCAGAACCTATATATTTATCTGAGCTGTAAAATTTACTAAAGTAACTAATTGCATGATTGGTCCCATTGCGGACGTGAAGACATTAAAGATTTTTTTTATTTTTTCTTAAAGAAAGAAAAAACTAATAATATGATTGTAATTATTGAAGTGCTAATTAACCTCAAATTGGAAATTGGAAGCATCGTTAAAAATTTTGATAGAAAGGCTGCTTTGATATAATATTTTCTTAAAAAAGAAAAAACCTACTTCTTTGAGTGAGATCGGTTGGGAAAAGTTTACAATTTCTCTCCCCTCATTAGTTTTTATCAAGTTGTTAGGATAATGGATCTTGTGGAACTCTCTAATATATTATATCTATATATATATATAGGTAACAAAAAAAAAAAATAAACGATGGGTTAAGATGATGGTATTAAAATGGCAATTGTTTTTTATTGCTATTTATATAATTCATATTACACGAAGAATATTACTGAAAAAAGAAACATCAAGATGAATTTACTTCATTGAAAAAGTTGTTCGATGTTATCGATCGATCTTTGATTTTGTGCAACCAAGTAAAGTATGTTTTCGGTTCGTAAACAAGTGAAGAATATTTATTAGTTTAACGATGAAAAAATTAATTGACAGCATTGGTGTAGCGTTCCCGATCGAAATTCATTCATTCGGCAAGATCTATTATTTCATTTTCTAATTAAACTTATGGCTTTATTTAAATTTGGCCGCTGAAGAATGTTGATTGTCTTACTTTGCCCTTATAATTTAAAATGGCACAAAATGACTCCTGAGCTTTTCATAATTGTTGCAACTTTGGTATGTACTTCGGCCAATGAAACTTCAACTAATTTTTTTTTAATTTTGAGCACACGCATATATTATATGAGTGTTTGATATAGAGCAATACAATAAACTTAAACAAAATAGCCTTTAAAATTTAAAATTTATGACAAAGCAATTTTTTTCTCACTCTAACCCGAAGTGTCACATTTCATATTACTTGCAATACCCACATCGATATTGTTCTCGTATATTTCTTTTTACCAACTAGTCACTTTACCTAAATGTAATTAAAATTTGGATTAATCTCATTGCTGCCTCTTAAAGTTTAGGATCATTCCCATTTACCCCTTAAACTTTAAAAATTCTCATTTTACCCTCTAAATTTTAAATTTGTCAAATTTAAGTCCTTTTGTAGGAATTTCTGGTGAATTCAGACAGAAAAATGGGGTGTTAAGTGTGGCCAAGTTTTTTTATATGTTTGTTTTTAACACAATTTCAAATAGAGAGACCATGTGACTGCATTACTCTCTTTTATTCTATCTGTTTTTAACAGAAATTACATAAGGTGTTAAGTGAGAACAATTCAAAATTTAAGGGCAAAGTACAAGTTTTTAAAGTTTAGAGGCCAAACTAGGAATGACCTTAAGGTTCAGAGAAACCAGTGATAATAATTCTTAAAATTTTCAGAAAATTGGTGTTTCTATGGTGAAAATTCAAAAATCACAGCTTAAGAAAAGTTCAAGGGCCTGTTTTGTGTCATTGTGAACTATATGGTCCAAAGTGAGATAACAACTATTTTTGGGGGATCAAATTTGAAATTATATATATTTCTTTTAGAACTGCATTTTTTGACATTCGAACTACAGTACCAACAAATCAACCATTCCATATCTTTCTTACATGATATTAACTGCCATAGAATCAATAGTGAAGCATCGTTTAAACTTTGGCCCGTATGCTTCACAAAGCGCTCCTAAGTCATATCGGTAATCAAATACAATTTTTCCCCATTTCATAAGATACAGAAATATATATGCAATTGAAGTCTTTACTTTTTTGTAACGAATAATCCATCATAATGCATGTCTTCATTATTTCGTAAGAACTCGATGGGAGTTTGTTATAAAGTCGGCGCTTCATTAATTGATCATTTACCAACTATACTTGTTATCAATATATATAAAGTAGCAAACTCAATAAAACGTTGAATTTTCTCAACAAATCAAAAAAGAAATGTTGAAGGAAACTGAAAGAAAAAAGTCACATGAAGACTACTTCATTGATAACCCAGCTCTCGTTTATACAACTGTTTAAGAAAACAAAATCGGAAGGATTGAAATTAAACATCACCAAAACATAAAACGAACATACAAAACTAAGGATCAAACTTCAAAACCATATGTTATTTTCTTTTTCTTTATTTAACTCCCATTGGGGAAAACCAAGTCCAGACCAGAACGGCGTTTGATTTCACCCCTCGATCTAATCATACCAAGACTTCAACGTTTTCATTAGTACTAATACTAATCTGTTCCTCATTAGTATTAATATTATTATTCTCCGCGTTGTTAGTACTACCGGTGAGCTCTTGTGCTCTCTCTGCTTGCTTCTTCCAATCAGTCGTGATCAGCACCACAATCATCACCAGTAAGCATACTATCTGCGCCGCAAAAAGCCCGTACCACAGCCCAACGAGCCCTTCGCCCATCTTGAACCCGACCAGCATTGCCACCGGCAGCCCGACACCGTAAAATGTGATGAGGTTTATGAATGCTGCCAGAGTCGGCCTGGCTGATCCTTTTAAAACCCCGCAAGTCGTCGTCTGGGGGCAGTTCCCTAGCTCACAAAGCCCCACTACTGGCAGCGTTGCTGCTGCCAGCGCTAGGATGTCCTTGTCCGCTGTGAAGATCCTCCCCCACAAGTCCTTCATTCCCACCATGAATGCCATCGCTCCGATACCGGTCAACATCCCACACCATAAGGCCACTAACGACGCTGTTTTGGCCTTGTTTGGTTGGTTTGCGCCGAGCTCGTTCCCAACCCGGGTCGACGCTGCTTGGTTCATCGAATGTGGGAATTGGTAAATCAAAGAGGTCGCCTGTGTATGCATCCAATGATAAAAACATCCACATTAACACAATAAATATTTAAAAATTTTAAGAAATTAAAAAAAAAAATCAAAATAAAAGATTAGGGGAATTCTCATCCTTGCCTGTATCAAAATCCCCATGCAAGCGACAGCCTCCTCGGCATTGTAAAGAAGCCCGGAAAGAATAATCATAA
This sequence comes from Morus notabilis, assembly GCF_000414095.1. Lineage (NCBI taxonomy): Eukaryota > Viridiplantae > Streptophyta > Magnoliopsida > Rosales > Moraceae > Morus > Morus notabilis. The sequence continues at coordinate 23,559 of NW_010361625.1, forward strand.
GCTCGTACCACCACCATTCCAAACAAACAGAAATGCAACTGGGAATGGATTGGCAGAGAATCGGTTTCCATTCAGTAAAGCACTCGAGGGACCAACCAGGCCATGACCTCTTGCAAACACCGGAGAAGGCGAGGTAAGCGGCTAGGACTACGAGGATGATCACATCAGTCAAGGTGGCTGCCATGGCGATAGCACGGATACCAAGATTATGGTGGTAAACTAGGTAGTAGTTGATGGGGACATGAACGGCTAGGGCTATAACTGCGCTGATCATAAGGGGTTTGGTAATCTTCTGAGTTCTTAGGTAGATTTTGAGGGGGTTGATGAAGGATTGGAAGATGAGAGAGGGGATGGAGAAGGTTAAATAGATGGTAGCGGTTGCGGCGACGACGGGGTTTTTGCACCAATACAGGAAGAAGAGGTGGGACTTAAGCCAAATGAGGGATATAGGGAAGGAGGCCAAGAGAAGGATGAGGACAGTGCGGTTTAAGGTTTGGCCCATAAGGCGCCACTGGCGGGCACCAAAGGCTTGGGAGGAGATGCCTTCCATGCCGGAGGCAAGGCCCGAGAGGACGGAGTAGCCGCTGATGTTCGCGATGCTGATGGCAAGGCTTCCCCCCGCCAACGCCGACTTGCCCATCTTCCCCATGAAGAACATGGAGATGGCTGACTTGCCATACATCAGGAGTCCGGTCAGAATCATGGGGACGGCTATCATGTATAGCTGCTTGATTTCTTTTAACGCCTGATCATGAAATACATAATGAAATTGAGACGTCAACAATTTTAGAAAAACATGCAAAATGAAATTTTTTTTTTTTTTTTTCTTTTTTTTTTTAATGAATCGAGTGATAGCCATCATGAAGAGAAAATCGTAAAAAGAAAGTCATGAAAATTAAAAATTAAAAAAGATAAAAATAGAGCAAATAAAATAATTCAAAATATAAGGACTAATATAATATGTACCTTCGAGAAATTTTCTCGAGCGAAGCGCTTCGAGTACGGTTGTTGCTCAATGATATCGTCATGAATGATATCTTCCTTTGTATCATATTCATGAGACAACAAAGGAGTTGAACTTTGTATAATGACATAGTTATTCTCATGCATTTTGGAAACTGAACAAGGATTTCTCTATTTCTCTCTTGGTTGAAACAAACTCAGAAGAACAAATGAGAAAACTATAAACTAGATTAAAGAAGAGAAAAATGAGACTCTAAATCTCTCAGACAAAAATAGGACAAGTTTTGCCACCAGAGAGTTATTACTAGTGAACACTCCTAATCTTGATTGTACATAAAACTCACTATGACAAGGGGTATATATAACCAAGAGTGGGATCACTTTCCATATATTATCTTCTTCCATTTTTTTTTTAATAATGTGAATTAATTTCTTGGCTTTGTCTGCGTGCAAGAAGGGTTAGTTAGGGTTTGGTGGTGGGAAATGGACGAGGAGTGAGAGAGATAAAGAAGCCATTCGAGTGGGTTCGTCCTTTAGTGGGAGGCTCTTCCTCGCATTTCATACAGTTGTTAGAGCGCAAATGCCGAAGCAAACAAAGCTGGCAATGCTAGCGTTTCAAAAACTTGCTCCGGGTGCAACTCGGGCGATTCCTGAGTTGGATCCTAATTTGGGACTAAAACACCGAGTCATGAACCAAAAGGGCAAAGAGAACAAATTAAGAGAAGAAGATCTGAGTGTTTAGAGAAGGAAAATTAAAGGATACATGTATTCCTATTATTTTTATTCAACTTTTGAGTATTGGATTATAATAGTAATTATAATTAAGGAGTTACTAATAGTGGTTAAAATTAACAAATTAAGCAAAGTGTTCGGTAGGACGGATAAGATCGAATGAACATTTGAAAATACTTTATTTGCTCATGATCATATAATCATTTTATGCGACTTTATATGAAAGCTCATGATCATATGACCTCGTTTAGTTTCATTTATTTGAGTTTTTAATTTAAATTGAGATATGATTTTATGTGAAAATTTTTTACTGTAGCAGAAAAAGTTAGATATAATTTTTTGTGATAATTTTTAACTATAATAAAATTGAAATTAAAATTTTAAATTAGTAAAATGAATGACCTTTATAAATTATGCCCGAGTCAGGCAAACTCACTGAGTTGTAAGTCAGAGTTAAGTTTTGAAACGTCGATTCCCAAAGGAGAGATGGTTGATGATATCAAATCTGTGAAATCAGAGGTAAATACTGACAGATTGCACGTGTGCTGCTAGACGATTCACCCATCACACGTGCTCTCTACAATATATATATATAAAGAAATTGGCTTTTTCCCCTTTTCTTTCTTTTCTAGAAAAGTGAGTCAAGGTTCAATTCTCAGGATGTTTTTTGTCGACAAATAGGATTTTGCCACGTCGAATAACCGAAAAACTTGTAATACTACGGGCTAGAAAGTTTTCACAACATGGAATGTTAACATACTGGCGTTGGTGAAGATCTCACTTTTCTTCTTTTTATCAATTATTTATTCTATTGCTATAGACGAAGACTCAACTTGATTTTAGTCATATTAAAATTAAATGATATTCAATATTGAGATCCGGAATTCTAATTTCCTTCCTTTTACAATAGTTGATGTATATTTAATTACATTATCCTTTTAACCTCGCCGTTGGTAAAATTTTTTTAACATATACAGTAATTGGGGATAAAATATTGAGTTTTTATCATTTCAACATCCTGTATTTTAACATATTATTAATATCTCAAGAGGTATAAACGTGGGCTAGGCCCAACACACCGGCCTATTACTTGCCTCTTTGGTTCTGATTTTGGTCTGGCTCGGCTATCATAAGGATCTGTTAGGCTGAGCGGTCCAAACAAATACAGCTTTTACTCGGCACGATTTCCAATTTATGAAATGACTTGGCCCGAATCGTGTCTCTAGCCCTCTAAGTCCACAAGGGCCAAGTTGGGCAACTCGTCTTTACACATCTGACGTATGGTTCATAGATTCAGAATTATAATTCAGAATTATTCTTATTTTATGTGTATTTTTTATGAGAAAAAATACTATAGCGAATCACGAATTATGATTCAAATCATGACATGAATCTCCCTTCCAAACGTCACCCTAGACATCCCGTTGTTTGCATAATATTGGTATGTAAATGTGTAGTTTAAAAAACTATCATCAAATACCTTACATATGTTTTTTGATACACTAGTTTTGAAACATGTTCCGCACATATTTTCATATTGCAGTTACCTGGGTAGTTTATTATTTATTACACAATGATAATTTTAGGCATGTTCGTGTCGCTAATTGGAATCGCAACTCATTTGTTATAATATTTTCTCTCAAAAAATTCAAATTCAATTTTTTTTGCTACAATATTTCATCTCACATAAATTCACTTTTTAATTCAAGTTCTAAACTTCAACAAGTAAAATGAACAAGACTTTATTTATACAATCATTTAAGTGTTCTTGAGTTCATTTTAAAAATAATTGTTTGTGTTATTGAGTTTACTCTAAAATAATTGTTTACAGTTTTTGTTGAAACGAAACTCGTTTTGACTATAAACACTTGATACTATAAGACATGTACATATATAGTTATACATTAAAAATAATTTCATGTAGAAAAAATAGGGAGAAAATTACTTAGGGACAATGGAAAATAGTATGAAAAGACTTTTTACTTAGATAATTATTTATAAGGTCATAATTATGAAAAATTATATTTTAGATGGTTGCAAGAAAACATTTAAGTATAGTCGGATTAAGAAAAAGCTTTTTTAAAAACGATATATTAAAGAAAAAGTTTTTCAATCAACACGTTTGAAAACATAAGATTTTTTTTAAAGGAAAATAGATGTATTAAAATGGATGTTTCAATCAAAATGTATATTTTTTTAATATTATATTTGCATTGAAAAATAAAATACTCTTAAAAAATTATTTTGATCAAGACAAATCAAACAAAAAAAAAATATTTATGGTATACACTATACATACGAGAAAGATAAGAATGTTTAAGTGGCAGCATATTCGAGGACAATTAAAACAAGTATTTATGAAGGTCAAATTTGATGAAAGTATATTTTAGAACACAAAAGAGAAAGCAAGAATGACACAAGTAGCAACATATTTGAAAGAAATTATTTAATAGATGTTGGTGAGTAAAAAGGTATTTCAAGAAAAGCACAATAAAAAAGAATTAAGCTCTAAAAGAGTCCTTGACAAAAAAGAAACAAAAATATTAAGTTGGGTGACGCATGAAAGAATTATTTTAATATGAGCAAAGTAAGGAAAAAAAGTATTTAAAAATTACCTTAATAGGAACAAATTAGTGATAAAGTCTTTATGAGAAAATAATAAGGAAAACGGTTGCGTGATAAAACTATTTAAAAAAGAGTAATATTTAAAAATACCCTTTGAGATAGAGCCTCATTTTATTTTTATCTCTTAATATTAGTTTATATATTTATACTTTTTATATTATGACTAATTAAATGATAGAGTTTTTTAAAAGCAATATTTTTAATAAATTAGGTACTTAAAAAAGTACAATATGTAAGCAAGATTGTGAAAACATTATTTAGTGGCCCAATTAGAAAAAGTATTTATAAGATCTACTTTTCTGATCTTTGTAAGATTCATTTTTGATATAATAGGAATACACCAAAAACAATTAACTGGGGAAAGATTTAGAAAAAAATATTTTAACAAGAGCTAATTGAGAAAAGAAAAGTATTTCAAAGAATGAGGGAACAAAAATAAATTACAAAGGAGTTGTCGGTTAAAGGAAAAAATTAAAATTAAAATTAAGTAGAGACACATTTAAAAAAATATTTAATATAAGCAAAGCGTGAAAAAAAGTATTTTAAAGAAGTTTATTGTGAAAAATAAATAAATAACGTTAAAGAGCCCTAGGCAAAAAGGGAAAAACCTATGAGTACACATGTATTTCAATATACACAAATTCAATTTTATTTGAGTACACGTAAAAAAATCAATGGATTAAAAACTTCTCACAAAACAAAAATAGTTAAAAAAAATATTTGCAACTAAATGATTGGCTTGCCTCTGCCAACACATGACATCACCATTAAAACGAGATTGCCGCAGAGGAAAAGAAAGACTTTATTGTGGAGATTGGAGAAGGCTATTTTATTCCACCGGTCGGAATTGTTGTCACTAATTATTGTATTAATTTTTTAACGGTTAAATTTGTATATATTTATATTAAAAATTTATAATTTATGACATATAATTGTTCTCGCTACATATTAAACCGCTGAAAAACTAATCCAACGTTAAAACACCGGAAGTATTGATGGAGCAAAATAGCCTTTGTTCTCCAGCATGTGGAAGTGAAGAAAAAATGACTTAGCCTCTTTTATGCATTTATGTATGTATGTATATGTATAGATATAGTCACATACATGTAGACAGATACGATGTATGCATATAGATATCTATATGTATGGATGTAGTGTCTCTTTTGCTCTTTTATTTAATTAGATCTAAATTAATTCATTTAAAAACATTAATGAAAAAGCATAGAGTTTAATTTTTTTTCTTTAAAAAATGAAGAGTATTGCCTCAGTAAAACCCATCTCTTACCCC
>NW_010361625.1:29386-78168 GCF_000414095.1 Morus notabilis
CTTGTAACCATCTCCAAAATTTGGCAATGCCTCCCCAACATTCACTACTTCATCAAAACAAACAGGAGTTTAAGAGTAGACTACAACTATGCCCGCTTTACAAGGAAGGCAGCCCATCCTGCACCAGCCCGCTTGGCACCGCAAAACTAAAGACCCAGTCCTCACGACCCACCCCAATAATGTATTTTAAGTTTCGGAAATAGTAGAAAATAGGCAAATATAAAAAACTTACGAAAGTATATCGGTTAATTTTTCGTTATAGAAATTAATAGGTCATAACTTCTCAAATTATAATTTATAATCAGATAAGTTATGGACAAACTTATCAAGTTATGGTTCATAGCCAGAGAAGTTATGAACAAAAATCGTGAATTATGGACAATAACTTGTCATCATAACCAGACAAGTTATGGATAAAAACAGTAATTTGGCCTATTTATTAACTTATGTAAACTATTGGCCTATTAATTTTAATTCATCTCAAGTCTTGGCATATTTTCCTCTTTCTCCCTTTTAGTTTTAGGGCGTTTAGTTCGCTGATTCGAGTTTTTAATTTGAGTTAAGATATAATTTTATATAAAAACTTTTTACTATAATAAAAAAATTAGATATGACTATTTCTAAAAGTTTTTTTACTGTAGCAAAACTCGAATCAGTGCGGGGCCTTAAGTTATTTCTTTCCAGAAGACACAGATTATTTTTTAGAGGTGGTTTTAGATCTCATATTAGACGTGTTTTAGAAATTCTTCTGTCTCTCTCTCTTTTTAAAATTTTTATAATTTATGTATTAAAGAAATTATTTTGAGTTAATTAACTAAAAGGGTAAAAGAGACGTTTTATATCTCAAAAACGGGGACAAGATATGTGAATGATAGTTTTTTAAACTAAAAGAGGTGGTCTTTAGGAAATGTCTCTAGTTCCACGGCCATACCAGTCTCACAAATGCAATATATTTTGTTTGTTATTATAATATCGTTTGCATATTTGCATAACACTAATTTTGTCTAAGTATAATACTCAATAAAATATAGTAAATTACAAGTTCGTATGAAAAATGTTACACTTTGTGATATCATACAACTACTGTACTTAAAGTCCATGTCATTGTCTTTAGTAAGTTATCTACAATTTGCACCTTTTGCAATATGACTTCAAGTAACAAGTAAGAGAAAAGTAGATGGTTTGCTATAATTTTGTGTAGACTTATTATTTATGCCATTCTAAATAATTGAGTGACATTATAATTTTTATTTTTTATTTATTAATTGAATGATAATTATTTATTTTTAAGTAAAATGGTATAAATAATATTTTTTTTATCATCTTTAGTGGTATTTCTGGTTTTTCTCCTACAGGAATGCAAGGAATGCCCATATTCTTCCAGGCTCAAAACATTCGCTGCAAGCAACTCGAGAGGCACACAAACAATAATTAGAACTTCTGTTCCCTTTTTTCTTTTTTCTTTTTTTTTTCCCTTAATATAATCAATACTGAATCCTGATGATAAACATCCTGATGATAAACACAACGTTAAGAAGTTTTTCCATGATAACGATATTTCTCTTATTGCAATGCAATTTTGAAGGTCACCACTTAATTATCCCTTCATTTCCTGCCAAATATCTTTTTTCACTAAAAAAGAAGATTTCTGTACCAACATTTATCTGTTCTGCCCAAGTTTCCTTTTTTCCTTTCCTCTCCAAACATCAGTTTATCCAATAATAAACATGCAAAGCGTACCATTTGGAAGCATAAAATACACTATTCTGCATCTGAATTGAACAGGGGGGAAGAAAAACGGTTAGTTACATCTACTCGGAGAGCATTAAATCATAGACAATTTTGTCAACCATCGCCATCAGTATGTGGATCTAAGTGTTCTGACATGTCTTTTTCCGGCTTGTTTCGAAGATCAGATTTCTTCACAGTATCTCATAAATCTGCAAAAATAACGAACAGCAGCTCATTCAGAATGGAGAAGAGAAGTTATTTTTACGAGAAAACTAGTTCCTTGTTCTCGTGGTCATTAGTTAACTGCATTTCCGTCATGCTGCGACATGGAGGGGAAAAAACTTTACATTTATTGGCATCTCAGCTATTACAAGATTGCTGTTCTCTTCAAGGCTTTTGAGCGTCACTACCTCACCCCCAACAACCATATTGATTACAAAGCCATCTGCATAATTACAAGAAATAACTGTGAAACCACAAAATCAGATACTTTGTATAATTAATGAAGGAATAAAGCATTAGAGAAAGAACCTGAGGCCAAACAAGTTGACATCCGTCTCGTGTATGTTTCCTGCTCAACAATGATGTGAAGGAAGCAAGTAAATGGAGATAGAAGAGAAGGTATACAACATGTTTACTGCTAGAGCGTGAATAGTTAATTAGCCACTTGGTGAAGTGCGGGGTGAATAGTACTCATTTTACGAGCTCAGATGCGACTGCTAGGCAAGGTGAAGAGAGACTTCTTAAGATGATTAAAACCTTTATAGGTGGTAGAATTCATGTGCTAACAAAGCCAGTAGGCATTAAAGTGGTTGGATTTCAAGGACGAGGTACGAGCGGGTGTGGTGAAGGAGGCTCTGACAATCCGACCAACTGTTGGGAATTAGTTGGAGAACGGATATGCCCTAGAGAAGGGGTTGGAGAGATGGACGGACTGACTGAGGGAAGTCAGTTGGAGAATGTCCAGTGCCATAGAAGGGGTAAGAAGCCCCAGAGGAGGGAATAAAGAACAAAAAAGTTATTCGGGAATGACAAAAAAGTATGGTTTCCCCTGATAAGCCCCTACTCAGGCAAGTGTATGTTAGGAGGAATAAACAGGGTTAGGAAAGGCTGTCTTTAGCTTGCTGTAGGTGTGGAAGCTTGCTGTGGAAATGTTAGTATTAGTTTAATTAGCTTACTGAGAAAGTTTGTTTGTTAGAGGGAAAGTGTACAAAAGGGGGGGCAAGAGGGATAGCCAGGCATCGGGAAATTAACAGAAATCTTGTACAAATCTTGGAAAGATTCCAAGTAAGGGAGGAAGCAGACCCTCAAAGTTCTGCCGATTGGAGTGTACATTTCTATAATCAATAAAGTCTACCGTGATTCTTTTCTTCTTTCTTTCAGTTCTTTTCTTGATTTTGTTCCAAACGACAGTCTTTATCATTTTGGTATCAGAGCACTTTTCTGGGTGATAATGGCTGCCAGAAAAGCGGAGGAGAAATTTGAGGCGATGGAGAAGGAGATTCATCAAGTTAAGGCTTCAGTGGAAAAGGAATTTGGCGAGGTAAGGGCGGAAATGAGCCAAAGTAGAACGGAAATCAACCATAATATGGCTGAAATGAGCCAGAATGTGTCGGATCTGTGCCGACTGATGGAGGAGCAGATGCAATTGCTTTCTGCGGCGACGACGGCGAATCTGCCGGCGGAGGGATCACGTTTAGGAATCGCGAAGGTTAGGGAAGACGAGATCGGAGTGGTCCAAGGACTAGCTCGTGAAGTTGCTGGACTGGTGGAGGAGGACGGTCGCAACTTAGGAGAAATAGCCGATCCTCAGGTTCTCGGGGAAAGGGAAAAGGGAAAATGACGGGAAGTGGACTGCAGGGAAAACCAGGTCAGAGAAGAGATCGCGCGAGCTAGGGTTTGATTCGCGAACGGAAATCGTTCCGATCTCAATCGAGATGGACGGAATGGCCGACCCAGGGGCGGCGAGACCGGCGACGGCGAACGCAACCTCCGCAATGGGCGGCGCGGTGATTTCCGAATGGGAGGAACTTCCGAGGATGTACGGGACGGTTGCAGTGGCCGAAATGGATAAGGAGAAGGAGGAGTTCATACAGGAAATGAAGGACCTAGACAGAGAGGGGATGGTCGTTTTGAGAGAGGGGATGGTCGTTTTGAGGGGGGACGTTGCGGTGGACATATGGGTAGAGAAGGAAGACGGTATTGGGAGGAAAATGAGGCTGAGGACTCTATGGATTTCATGGGCAAGTATGGGGAGCCGTGGGGAGGTGAGGATTTCTCACAGGTGAGGCGGAAACAATTGGACTACCCGCTGTTCAGTGGCATTGATCCGGATGGTTGGCTGTTTAGAATGAGCCAGTTTTTCTCAATTAACAGGTTCTCGGAGAGGGAAAAATTAATGACTGCAGGAATTGCATTAGAGGGAGATGCACTATCATGGTTTCAATGGCAGAATCAGCGGCGGCCTTTCATCACTTGGACTGATTTCAAGGTGGCTCTCCTGCAACGTTTTCGTTCTTCACAAGAGGGAAATCTGTGTGAACGATTTCTGGCACTTAGACAGACAGGTACGGTGGCTGAATATCGCCGGAATTTTGAGGTATTGGCTGCCCCTTTACAAGAAGTTCCGGAAGAAATCCTTGAAGGCATTTTTGTGAATGGATTGAGGGCTGATATTCGGGCTTAACTGCGCTTACTCAAGCCAGAGGGGCTCTCCGAAATCATGGACATTGCGCAGCGAATCGAAGAGAAAAATCTGTTGCTGCGAAGGGAGATTGGCGGGTCTCGAGTTTGGCGTCCTCAAGCAGCGAGTCTCACATCGAATCTGCCAATGGGAACTCCAGCGAATCAGCCTCAAGGCAGCCCTAGTGTCGAGAGGCCGAAGAAGGATTTTCCATTCTGGAAATTATCCGACTCGGAGTGGCAGGAGAAGAGGATTAGGGGACTATGTTTCCGTTGTGATGAAAAGTTTACTGTTGGGCATCGCTGTAAGAAGAGGGAGTTGCGGATTATGTTAGTTAGTGATGAGGACGAATTTGAAAACGAGGAAATTGAGTTGGATGAGGCAAAGGAGGAGCCCGGGGAATTGCTACGAACGGAGGTGATCAAGTTATCCTTGAACTCCGTAGTGGGGTTGACGACACCAAAAACCATGAAGATAAAGGGGGAGATTGGTCATCGTGAGGTAATTGTTTTAATCGATTCCGGGGCTACACACAACTTTATTTCTCTTACTCTAGTGTCAGAATTAAAATTGTCCATAACTCCTACAACGGGTTTTGGTGTCCAAACGGGCATGGGGGAGTCGGTACAAGTGCAGGGATTGTGTAAAGAAGTGGTGTTGAGCATGCAAGACTTGACCATAATTGAGAATTTCTTGCCACTGGAATTGGGTGGAATAGATGTGATTCTAGGAATGCAATGGCTTGAGACTTTGGGGAGTATGAATGTCAATTGGAAGACTCAAGTTATGAGATTCAAGGTGCACGGGGAGAATGTTGAAGGGGGATGCTAGTCTTACAAGGTCATTGATTTCCCTCAAGGCCATGATGCACACCATTCGTCATGAAGGGCAGGGCATTTACTTGGAAATGAGTCAATTGGGGGTGGAGCAAGGTTGTGATAAGGAAGAGGAGAGCAATGAGCAACTTTGCGTTTTGTTGCAAAAGCATGCGGCAGTTCTTAACATGCCAGCCGGTTTACCTCCTCACAGAGTGAAGGACCACCACATAATTCTTGACAATGGCACCGGTCCGATTAGTGTCCGACCTTACCGATACCCCCATTTTCAAAAAAATGAAATCGAGAAGCTAGTAAGGGAAATGTCGGCGGCTGGAATTATACAGCCGAGTACGAGCCCTTTCTCCAGCCGGTTTTTCTCGTCAAGAAGAAAGATGGCAGTTGGAGATTTTGCATAGATTATAAGGCGCTAAACAAAGCCACGGTCCCAGATAAATTCCCAATTCCGGTGATAGAAGAGTTGTTAGATGAGTTATGCGGAGCCACCATCTTCACCAAATTAGATTTGAAATCAGGATATCACCAAATTCGCATGTGTGACGAGGACATTCCTAAGACTGCTTTTCGCACTCCTAAGGGACACACTGAGTTCCTCGTTATGCCTTTCGGATTAACCAACGCCCCAGCTACATTTCAGTCTTTGATGAATGAAGTATTGAAGCCATTCTTATGCCGCTTTGTGTTGGTTTTCTTTGATGACATCCTGATTTACAGCCGTTCTTCTTGGGAGGACCATTTGGAGTGCTTGGATAGGGTCCTTTCGGTTTTGTAGGCCAACTAGTTGTACGTCAATAAAAAAAATGTCTCTTCGCACAGGAGCAATTGGAATATTTGGGTCATGTGGTCTCTAGGAATGGAGTTTCCGCGGATTCCAGCAAGATACAGGCTATGTTGGATTGGCCTACTCCGCGGTCCATCAAGGAGTTGCGGGGGTTCTTGGGCCTCACAGGTTATTACTGCCGTTTCGTGGAGGGGTATGGACGCATTGCGTGGCCATTGACGCAACAACTTAAGAAGGACGCCTTTCACTGGAATTCTGAGGCTGAGGATGCTTTTCAGCACTTAAAAAGGGCTATGACTGAGATTCCAATGTTGGCCTTGTCAGATTTTTCACAACCTTTCGTGGTGGAATCTGACGCTTCGGGGTTTGGTCTAGGAGCGGTTTTGATGCAACAGCAGCGCCCCATCGCTTACTTTAGACAAGTCCTTTCGGCGCGCGCTCGCGCCAAATCGGTCTATGAGCGGAAACTGATGGCCATTGTGTTAGCCATTCAGAAATGGCGACCTTACTTGTTAGGAAGACGCTTTGTGGTGCGTACCGATCAGAAAAGTTTGAAGTTCTTATTGGAACAGTGCTTGGTAATTGTGGAGCATCAAAGATGGTTATGTAAATTGCTTGGCTATGATTTCGAGATTCAATACAAACCGGGTCTAGAAAATAGGGTGGCTGATGCCCTATCAAGACAGCAAATGGGGCTTGCTTTAATGGTCATGACAACTCCAATGGTGCTCGATATTAAGGAGTTGCAGCGGCAGGTTAAGGCAGATCCGGGGCTCAGTAAAACCGTGAAAGAGTTGTTGGCTGGCTCTCCTTCTTCGGCGGGGTTTTCTCTTCAAAGGGAGCACTATACAAGAGCAGGTTGGTCATTCCTCCAAAATCTCCTCTTATTCCGACCCTGTTATGTGAGTTTCATAGTAGTAAGCTAGGCAGGCATTCGGGGGTCTTTAAGACTTACAAGCGGTTGGCAATGGAGTTTTACTGGAGGGGTATGCGTAAGGATGTCGAGTCTTTTGTGGCTGCTTGTGCCGTCTATCAACAACATAAGTCGTCGACGTTATCGCCGGCCGGGTTGTTGCAGCCTTTGCCTATACCCAATCGGGTTTGGGATGATATTTCCATGGACTTTATTGAGGGATTACCTAAATCTGCGAGCTCTAATTCGATCTTGGTTGTCGTTGACCGCCTCAGTAAGTATGGTCACTTCATTGGCCTTAAACACCCGTTCTCGGCCAACACCATGGCTGCTTCATTTGTCCAAGACATAGTGCGCCTACATGGATTTCCGCGGAGTATCATCTCCGATCAAAACAAGGTTTTTATGAGCCATTTTTTAAAGGAACTTTTCCGATTGCAGGGCACTACTTTATACCGGAGTACGGCGTACCATCCACAGACGGATGGACAAACGGAGGTCGTCAACCGTTGTTTGGAGGCCTACTTGCGTTGTTTTGTCTCTGGCCAACCTAGGTAGTGGTTTACACATCTTTCGTGGGCGGAATATTGGTACAATACGAGCTTTCATGTTTCGGCTGCCATGACGCCTTTCAAAGCTCTCTATGGACAGGATCCTCCGCAGTTGGTGCCTTATGAGGCCGGTTCTACGACTACATCAGAGTTGGAGCGGCAACTATGCGATCGAGATGCGCTGTTGGCGGAATTGAAGGACCATTTAGGTCGCGCTCAACAGTCTATGCGAGACCATGCCAACAAGAAGCGCCGTTCTGTGACATTTGAGGTGGGTGACATGGTTTATTTGAAGCTCCAGCCGTATTGTCATCGAGCGTTGGCGCGTGTGGTAAATGAAAAGCTTGCTCCTCGCTATTATGGGCCGTTTCCAATCCTCACTCGAGTTGGTCCAGTGGCGTATCAGCTGCAACTTTCTTCTCACGCTCGGATTCACCCGGTCTTTCATGTGTCCCGCTTGAAGAAGGCGCTAGGTCCTGTGGATATTCCTTAATCTTTGCCTCCAATCTTGTCGGAAGATTTGACGTTGCAAGTGGAACCCGCTCAGGTCCTGGATACACATTTTTCCCCTGCCACAGGTTCCTTGGAGGTTTTGATTAAATGGCGCCATCTTCTTGACTTTGAATCTTCATGGGAGCTGTTTGAGGTGATTCAGTGCCAGTTTCCTGCCTTCCACCTTGAGGACAAGGTGACTTTTTTGAGGGGGGGGGGGTGTAATTGATAAGCCCCTACTCAGGCAAGTGTATGTTAGGAGGAATAAACAGGATTAGGAAAGGTTGTCTTTAGCTTGCTGTAGGTGTTGGAAGCTTGTTGTGGAAGTGTTAGTATTAGTTTAGTTAGCTTACTGAGAAAGTTTGTTTGTTAGAGGGAAAGTGTATAAAAGGGGGGGCAAGAGGGATAGACAGGCATCGGGAAATTAACAGAAATCTTGTACAAATCTTGGAAAGATTCCAAGTAAGGGAGGAAGCAGACCCTCGAAGTTCTACCGATTGAAGTGTACATTTCTACAATCAATAAAGTCTACCGTGATTCTTTTCTTCTTTCTTTCAGTTCTTTTCTTGATTTTGTTCCAAATGACAGTCTTTATCATCCCCTTCTTGTTGTGAGTCGAGAAGTTTGTTCAATAAGTGGATTGTGGAAAACAATGTTGTGGTTAAAAATAAATAAAAAGTTCTGCCAAAGTCCCAGAGAAATTATGAAATGCTCTAAAGTGTGCACAGGGTTTAACACAATCTAATAAACGGTTGAATTAATAAAATCAGACACTGAATAAGCAGTGTAACCCTTGCTAGTTGCAACAAAAGATAAACTACCAAAGAATAAACTGCATATGAGCTTTGTCTACATTCTTTTCAGCTACTCATGAGAAGTAAAGTCTTTAAGATTTTTTCACACAACTGCAAATATGTTTTTGTAGATCGCAAAGGCAAATTCCGCCAATTTTTTCTCCATCGAACAGAGAATCTCTAGGGGCACATGGCTATTGAGTCTTAAACACACTAGTTGAAAAAGTCTAATCGGCAACAATAGAAAATCGGATGCAAAAGAGTAAAACACACTAGTAGACATGAACACAAGCAATATAACACATACAAGTCATAAAGGAAGAATAGGATCTCCACCTTCTTTGTTGGTAACTCAAAATTTATTAGAACATGAGCAGCAATAGGTGCCTCCCCAGAAGAAATAAGAGGAAGGCATGCATCCGTTACGACAATCATATGAGTTTTTTGTTCATCTTTGCCAATATCACAGTCCGCTCCTGATTCGGCACTAACTTTTTGGTTCCACCTTGTCGTTGCTTGCCGGAAGTTCTCTAGAACCGATGCACGATCTGCTTCTGGAAGGTCACTGTACTGGCACACACACACACACACACAAAACAAAAACAAAAAACAACGCATGTGCCTTAGAACACACTGTAGTGCTAGGAAAAAACAAGTCCAGTACATATATGTTGGGAATAGTGTCCTAAAAGCATAATATGTAATAAGATGTTTATTATTTAATTAATAAAAGAGTTTATTCATCATTTTATGTGCATATATTTATGAATATTTTATGAATATCAAATGAAAATTCCGTGATTATTTATGTAACCTTAAACACAGTATATAAGTGTTATATATAAGAGGATAGTGTTTAAGGATAATAATCAAAAACATTGTTCATAATGAATTTAATTAAAGTTCAGAATCTTTAATTAAAACATTATTAATACATGTCATTCTCATTTAGAATGGAACGGTGCTATCCGCACTGTTAATATGGTGAGATATTGAATGAGTGTATTTCGCATAATGAGATTGTGTGAAACAATGACACATACACAATATGAATTTCTAATAATTTCCGTTAAAGCATAGAAATTCTAATTGAGTCTACCGATGGTCATATATAGAATGATCTTAATCATGAATTCTTAACAAACTCCTATTTATGGATTTATGTCTTTTGATTTACTCGGTACGGATTCCGAGACCCTGAATCCTATTCCTTATATTTTGGAGATATGATGAAATATGTAGCTGAGAATGTTATTATACGAAATGGAATCTATTCCTTCTTGAGAAAGAAGTAGATAAATAAGGGGTTGTTCTTTTGGAGTGTAATTTGAGTGTAGTTTTTGAGTTGAATTTGAGTTATAACTTGAGTTGAAGTTGTAACTTGAATAAAGTTGAGTAAAATTGAATAAAGTTAAAACTTAAAAGAACATGAACTTGAATAAAGTTAGAACTCGAGTTATCTTTTTTTGAGTTTTTTAGACAAAAGAACAACCCCTAATTCTCTTGAGTGTTGATTCGGTACTTGGATTAGTAAGAGCGCTCTGATTCATGAATGTGTTTTATGAATCACTATCCATTAGAGAATCAATGGTACTCAAGGATGAAGATATAATTAGAGAGGTTAACGGATTCTACCTGACTCTAATTATGAATTATTTATGAAGGATTGATCTATATGTAATGACTACATCAAATGGACACTTCACAGTTTAGAAGTAATTAATGTCTATAATTTTGAGAGTTCAATTCCAAGTTTATAGTGGAGTAACTATTGGAATTAATATAATTAATTAATTAATTAAAGTGTTTAATTAATTATTAATTTTATTAGAGCTCGGGATTATAGGTCCATAAGTCCCCGCGTCGTCCTTGTAATTCTACCAGACACAAAGAACAAAATGAAAATTTTAGAATTATGGAATTCTAAAATTAAATGCTCGAAAAATAATTAATTGAGAATTAATTATTATTTAAATAATGTGATTATTTAAATTTGAATTGTGAACATAATTTAAATTTATCCTTTTAAACTTATTTGATAAGTTATTCAATTTAGAATTCAAATTAATTTAAGTTTGACTTAAATTCGAATTTGAATTTGAATTAAAATTGGACTATAGGATAAAAGATGAATTCACTTCCTTCCTTATCCAGTTTTGGCGCCACACACAGGGTTAGAAAATCCTAGGGGTGGCCGGCCACTTTAGGGATAAGTAGAGGAGATTTTGTTGTTTCAAATTCAAATAGGAGATAGAGATTTGATTCTGTTTTGAAGTTTGACTTCTACTCTTTAAATATGATAATGATAGAAAATTGTGAAC
Source organism: Morus notabilis (assembly GCF_000414095.1). Taxonomy (NCBI): domain Eukaryota; kingdom Viridiplantae; phylum Streptophyta; class Magnoliopsida; order Rosales; family Moraceae; genus Morus; species Morus notabilis. Next base: position 40,489 of record NW_010361625.1, read on the forward strand.
ACAATTTTTAAAAGCAATTTTTTCTGCCCTAAGAGTTGGTGGCCGAATTTTCTCAAAGAAAAAAAGAGAGGAAAATTTTTCTCTCAAAAAAAAATTCAACATCGTGCATGCGTTGGTGTTTGTGAAAATTCGAGTGTTTCTGAAACATGTTTTGTCTCACGTGTACCCACATACACGTCTACGTGGAATCAAAAAATCGACGTGAAAAACTTTGATCTTCTAAACACAAAGCTTGGAGCAAGGACTGTTCGTGGACAAAGAACTCAAGTTATCATCCGAGTCGGCTTCCAGATATTTTTCCTGAATGAGTTCTTGATATATATAAATTAATGTGATTAATTTATTCGTGCATAAATTAATATAATCTATAGAGTATCTCAAAAATTTTTCTGAAATTTTTGTTATACACGATCCGCCTCCCCGTCACGCTTCCGCATCCGAATTCGATTCGGTTTCCAACAATATAAACATAGGGTGCTGGTGTCCAGGCCTTAAGCAAGTTACTACTTGTAGAATTCAAAATTAGACCAAAAAAGAGAAACATATAACATCCGATTATCCGAACCAATTAAAAAAACCCAGTATTCAATTCATTAGGCAACGGCTGAATCAATTATAACAAGCTCAAAGTAATGTCATTCACAGAAATGTTGATTGTTGACCATGGGCACAAAAAGTCGAACTTTTGACAATCCTAATACAAAAGGTTTTGAATGTCAATACCCATAGTAAAATTTGTTGGAATTGTTGTCGGCCATACTAGTCCTCGTCAATGTAACATCATTTGTATATTTGTGTAGCACTCATTTTGTTCAAGTGCAACACTAGATAAAATGTAATCTTCTGCCATGTTATATTACACTTTGCTCAGTATTATTGTGTTACACAAAGAAGTTACAATTTTATAAGAAAAAATGTTACACTTACCGTACCATACGGTTGCCGAACTTAAGATAATGCCAAAATTTGTAATGGCCCCCTAAAGAAATGAGTCAGAATCATTTATTATGATAATTAAACCATATTTCTGATATTTGTTTTATTAGCCCTTTTTTATTTTGTGATTTTTCTGTTATGCCAGCTGTGTAAGTAAGAAAGTTTGTTAGCTAACAAATTTAGAAGCAGTGCCTCTATATGTAATTGGGTTGCTCCCCTTTTCATCGTAAGAAATGAGAATGTTTATACTCACCTCCGCACCTTTGGCTGTTTATGTTATGGTTCGACTCTTCCCAATCACCGCACAAAGTTTGTCCCTCGGGCTCGTGCCTCAGTTTTCCTTGGTTACCCTTTTGATTAATAAAGGTTACAAATTACTCAATTTAGAGAGCAACAAAACTTACATTTCCCGTAATGTGATGTTTTATGAATCCATCTTTCCTTTTGCTAATTCCCCACCCGGTCCTGCTCTCCATGACTTCTTCACTGACCGAGTGCTTCTCACACCCCTTCCTTCCTCTCCTGAATCTCTTCCCTCCCCTAACTCATCTTCCTCTTCTATCCAAGCTACGTCTCCTCCTCCTACTGCCACTGTTCTTCCTCCCTCAATTCCTACCTGCCGACCACAACGACTCACCAAACCACCCTCTTATCTGTCTGATTATCATTGTTCCTTAGTTACACAGTCATCTTCCTCTTCCTCTTCCGTTCTCAGTCCATCCCACTCTACTTCTCATCCAATATCCTCCTTTCTTAGTTATCACAAGTTGTCCCAGCCATACCGGACCTATGTCTTGTCTCTCTCATCCCATACCGAACCAAAATCTTTCTCTCAAGCCGTTGAGTCTCATATGTGGCGTGACGCAATGAATGTTGAGTTGCAGGCTTTGGAAAGCAACAACACCTGGTCTATCGTGCCTCTTCCTCATGGCAAACACCCGGTGGGTTGCAAATGGGTGTACAAGACCAAGTTTCACGTTGATGGAACTGTTGAAAGGCATAAAGCCCGTCTCGTTGCGAAAGGTTACACACAACAGCATGGCATTGACTTCCTGGACACATTCTCACCTGTCGCAAAGCTTGTTACAGTCAAAGTTTTGCTTCCTTTAGTTGTTGTTTTTGGCTAGTCTCTTACTCAGCTTGATGTGACAAACGCATTCCTCTATGGAGACCTCACTGAAGAAGTTTATATGACCCTTCCACCTGGCTATGTTGGTGGAAAGGGAGAGATCTTACCTCATAATGTGGTTTGCAGGCTCCATAAATCAATCTATGGCTTGAAGCAAGCGTCTCGACAATGGTTTCACAAGTTCTCAAGTGTTCTACAATCAGAAGGGTTCACACAATCGGATTGTGACCATTCCTTATTCACCAAATCTCATGGTGATTCCTTCTTGGCTCTCTTGGTGTATGTTGACAACATTATAATAGCAAGCAATGATCAAACTGCTGTGGATACTCTAAAGGCAGCCCTCAATAGACAGTTCAAGATGAAGGACTTGGGGGCACTAAGGTATTTTTTGGGTTTCGAGGTTGCTAGATCCGCTGTTGGTATTTCTCTTTGTCAAAGAAAATATGCTCTAGAGTTGCTATCCGAAGCAGGATATTTGGGTTGCAAACCTGTTTCCGTCCCTATGGAACCCAATTTGAAAATCTCACAATCTAATGGTGACTTACTTGAGGACCCTACAAGCTACCAAAGATTAATTAGAAAGCTAATATATCTCACCATCACACATCATGATCTTAGCTATTATGTAAACCGTCTCAGTCAATTTCTAGCAGCTCCACGCACTGTGCATCTTCGAGCAACTATGTGGATTTTGCAATACATCAAGAGAACTCCTAGTCAGGGACTTTTCTTCCCTTCGACTTCAACTATACAGCTCAAGGCCTTTTCAGATGCGGATTGGGGTACTTGTCCAGACACTCGACACTCCCTTAGGCTTTTGTATTTTCCTTGGATCCTCTCTCATTTCTTGGAAATCTAATAAGCAACAAGTGGTCTCTCGCTCTTCTGCGGAAGCTGAGTACCGATCCATGGCCAACACCACTTGTGAGATTGTTTGGTTGCTTGGTTTGCTTAAGGATTGAAAGTTGATCACCAGGGACTAGCTCTCCTTTACTGTGACAATCAAGCTGCCCTTCACATTGCTGCCAACCTGGTCTATCATGAGCGTACCAAACACATCAAGATCGATTGTCATTTTGTGCGAGAAAAGATCCAAGATGGAGTCTTAAAAAACCATGCATGTTTCAACTCACAATTAGTTTGCAGATCTTCTTACTAAAGCTCTTCATCCTACTCAGTTTCAGCTTCTTTTAAGCAAGATGGGAATTCATAATTTGTACTCTCCATCTTGAGGGGAAGTGTTAAGATAATTAAACCATATTTCTGATATTTGTTTTATTAGCCCTTTTTTATTTTGTGATTTTTCTGTTATGCCAGCTGTATAGGTAAGAAAGTTTGTTAGCTAACAAACTCAGAGGCACTGCCTCTATATGTAATTGGGTTGTTCCCTTTTCATCGTAAGAAATGAGAATGTTTCTTCTCCTTTCCATTCTATTTTCATAATATCATTGTCCAATATACAATTTACCCAATTGAATCCCAGTTCCTCATCAAAAGACTAGAAGGTTATCCCACCATCTAACTTATATCTATCTATCGATATATCTATATATACATATATATATATATATGTATATGTAACTAATTTTGTTGATTCCAGGCCAAAAAAAAAAAAAAAAAACTAATTTTGTCCAAATAGTGAAGGAAATTATTAAGAATCAGAAGACTGGTATAGAAGAGCAAAAATACCAAAGGGGCCAAAGAGATGAAGGGGAGACCGGAGACGGCGGAACAAACAGCGTCGAGCTCGTCACGTGAGCTGCACGTGACCACCATTGGCAGGCCTGGACGGTCCCCCGCCATGCCCAGCAAGTCCAGCAACGTCACCTGCAAATTGCAAAATCCCCATATCCCCTTTGAATTTAAAACAAAAAAAAATTAAAAATTAAAAACGAAATTAAAAAGAAATAAAATTTTGAATGTGGAAATTGAAATTTGTGGACCATCTTGTATTGGAGCCTGTCGACGGCAACATAGAAGTGGCGTTGTTGACTGCAAGGAAGCATAAGTTTTTGTTTATATTAATAAGTAAATTAAAAACAAAAACAAAAACAAAAACAAAAGAAGAAGAAAGAAGGATTGGAATGAATAATAAAGGAGTTGGGTAAACAAGAAAGAAAAGAACCTGAAATGGGAAAGAGACGGAGATTCAACAGCATCTATGGCCATATTTCAATTCAGATTCCCTGCAAGTTTCAGCAACAACCTTTTTTTTTTTTCTTTTTTTAAGGGGTGAGACGAAAATGGTTGAAAATGAGATTATGGCTTGAAGAGAGAGAGAGAAGAAAGAACAGCTAACTGACATGTGGTTTCGTTATTGTTAATGCTTTAGACAGTTTTTTAATTTTTTTGCTTTATGTCGTTATTGTCAATGCTTTATGTCGTTTTTAAAAATTTAACAGCTCCGTCTCCTCCCCTTTTTTAAAAAAATTTTAACTTCAATCATTTTTTTCCAACTCTATTATTATTTACGTCACTGAAAGATAACTTATAAACTAATGATATAGTATAAATAAACTAGTCTTACATAATTGTTTTTTAAAATTTTCTTTTTTTTTTCCTTATTAGTTCATGAGTTTCATGTTATGTTTTTCTTTTGAAGTTTACCGCATTTTCTTGGACAACTAAGGGGTTGTTCTATTATATTTTTGAGTTAGGGTGACGTGAGTAATGATTTTGAGTTGAGTTTGAGTTATAATTTGAGTTGAAGTTATAACTTGAGTTTGTGTTTGGTTATGCACATTTGAGTTATGATTTGAATTGAGAATCTTTTTGAGTTTGTGTTTGGATTGGTCAAAATAAATTTGTATTTAGATAATATTTTAATAAAAACTCAATGATGATGAAAAATTTTAATAGGGTATATGAGTGAGGTTTATTCGTCTTTTCGTTGTGAATGCATAGAAAAAAAATCATCTCAATCAGAATTAAAACGAAAAAAGTTATGACATTTTTAAAAATAGAAAAAATATTATTCAATAACTTGAGTTTGAGTTTATGAACTCGAGTTAAAATGGAAACTTGAAGAGTTTAGCCCCAAACTTGAGTTCAAACTCAAATTTTACAAAATAATATGAACTTGAATAAAGTTAAAATTTGAATTCAAACTTTTTCTGAATTTCATTGCAAAAGAACAACCCTAAGGTTTTTTCGTATATGTTTGAGTTACTATTTTAATGATTAGATTAATTTTTTAATAGTTTTTTCTATTATTAGAAAATAGTTATATATCGCATGTTATAAATTTTTATTATGAACACTAATAGATAAAATTATTAAAAATTAAATACTGCTAAAATAATGGTTCTTATAAATAGGGAAAAAAAAAACACAGTTCTCATCATAAAAATTTCCTATTTGGTTGTGGATTTTTGACAAAGGTTTTTCATTTTACTTTTCATGATTTATTACTTTGTTCATAACCTTTTTCTCTTGTAATTTGGTACTTAAATTTTCTAAAGAGTAGTGATTTTTCAATAATTATTTAGAGTTGAAATTAAAAAAATGGTTAATTCAGGAGCTAAATCTAAAAAAAAAAATAACTTTTTCTATAACTTTTTTAATAATGAAAGTGTCAAACTATGAGAAATTTAATGAATAGATGTGCTAAAAAATGATGTAAAAACTTTCTCGATGTTAATCCACATTAAACATTGAGGTTAGTTGTTTTTATTGGTTAATTTGATAATTAAATTGCCAAGGCAAAAAGGTTCGAAAATATATTTGTCAAACCACGAAAAGTTTAAAAGTACATATGCTAGGCATCCTTTTCATGTTCATTCCTACTCGACTGCTAGTACAAGTAGTTGCATTTTTTTTATTTGAATTTTGACGATTACACGTGAAAACAACACATAACTTATATCTTAAATGAATAATGCTAAGCTACCAACTCAAATATTAACTATGATATATTAACTGATATAGTATGTGAGTTGTCATTTTTATATCGATAAGTGTTTAAAATACTGTCACGTCAGTTAATAATTAGATATTACTTCTATTAATTAAATGATGATAACTGACATGCCAGGTACATAAGATTTGAGATCTGATTAGTGTCCCTAACATTACTTGTCCTCAATTATCTATGGTGTGTCCTTAAAACACGTCATTTTTTATATGAAATTTATTGTTGATAATTTCGCATCATTTACGAGTTAAAAGATAGTTTTTTCGGTAGGATTAGAAAAAATAAATTACTGGTAGTTTTTTATTTTTAGCCGTCTGATTTGTATCAGAAACCATTTACTCTGCATATTTTTTTAATCATATTTGATTTTAATCAGATCTAACAATTAGAAAACTGATCCTACTAATAAGATGGCATGTCAGAAAAACTCTTACTTAAAAATGAGCGCAGGCACCTTAGGAACTCTCTTGCTGCCGAACAGCCATCAATTGCCTCCAATAACATGCAAGCAAGAAAACTTCAAATGGGACCCTGTAATGTGATGGAGAAGTGGGAGGAAAATTTAAAAATTGTACATATACATTTAGCCCTTATTTAGGAAATAATAAATAATTTGATGAAATGAGTTGGATACAGGAAAGCCTTGAGTTGAGTTTCATGATTTTAAAGCCAAGGATAAGCACAAGGCTTTTATTTTAGACCTTTGGATCGGCCGGTAAGCAAAGATTGTGTGGGTTGTAAAGATTGTTGTAAAGCTTTTGTTTTAGAGGTGAAAGTAGGGGTGGCAATTCGTATCACGTGTCATGTTCGTGTCGTGTTTTGATTATTTTTTTAAAATTTACAGTCAATCTGAACACGACTCGTGACACGAAATTTTTTAAAAATCACAACACGACCCGAAAATGACCTGTGACACGAAATTGACCCGTAAATCCGATATTGACACGAAAATTGTATACTTTTATTTAGTTTTTTACATATTAGAAATAACTTAAAATTCATAACACACTAAATTACAATAACATCTATTGAAATTAAGCAAATAATAGTATAAGATTTTGAGTATAACTATCATGATATCACAAGTTCATAATAAAATTTAAAATATGTAATGAAAAATATTTGTTTTTTAATTTTTTACGAGTTTCGTGTCGTGTTCGGGTTATACGGGTCCAACTTGAAATTGACCCGTGTTTTTCGTGTCAATTTCATGTCGACCCAATTCTGACCCAAGCCTCTTTTTTCTAAACCCTAACCTGTAAAATTCGTGTCGTTTTCAAGTCGTATCGTGACCCATATTGTCAACCCTAGATGAAAGGAGGTGTATTTGTAGGGCAAGAGGAGCCTTCTTTTCTTTCCTGAGAAAATAGGGCAATATGTTAGAATGACTATCCAACAAAGTGAAATTAACAAAATGACATTCTTCTATTTTTTATGAAAAAAGACACTTATTCATTTTTTGTAAAAAGATGTCATTTTGTAAATAAAAATTTTTAAAAAGTTGTTTTACTAATAAAACTTTTTAAAAGAGTTATTTTTACAAATGCCTCGAAAAAATACTTTAATTAAGCTAGTTAGGAGGCATTCCTCATTCGACGTTGATTTCTCCTTCGTTTACTTTGAGAATTAGCAAATGTGGGGGAAAAAAATAGACATTTCTAATTTTCAGTTAATTAGTGTCATTTTCAAAGGAAAAAAAAGGCACGTGGTGATTGTTAATTAACAATAACTTAAAGAGTCTTTTTTAAGTGAAGAGAGCTTTTCAATTTTGAAGTTCGTACTCATCCATTTTAAATAGGTGGTTGTTTTTTTAAAAAAAAATTAAAAATACCACTTAAAATGATAAAAAATATTATATATGTCGCTCATTCAAAATAAACAAACATTATTTAATTAACAAAAAAAAATAAAAAATCATGATGGCACTTAATTATACATAATGATATAAACATTATAGACCTGCACAAAACAATCACAATCCATGTACTTTTCTCGTTGTTTTTCGCCCGGGATTGTCGAAGATTTTAGGTTGACCTTTTGTGCCGTAGGGTAAGCTAGGTCACACTAAGTTATATTTGAATTGCTTGACTTTTGGTCATTTATGTTATATTTTTGCCCGTCTATATGAGGCTTTGTTCTTAATTTTATTATTACAGTATTTTTTTTTATAAAAATTTATATTTATATTTATATTTTTTTAAAGTATTTTTTTTTTCATATACACAATTTAAATTCTTAACTTAAGTTGTGAAACAAACAAACTCTAAGAGTATTTACAAGTTAATTTTACGAACCTTTTTCGCTATTTACAACGATTTGATTATTCATTATTGCATTATTTTCTCATCACTTGTCTCTTTTTAAAAATACAGAAGCATACTATCTCATAAATTTTTGTCTTCATTATTAAAAGAATCTTGTCATCATTTTATCCCTTTGCATATTAATTAACTGTAAACACGTGCTCCGTAAGTGCGTATTCAACATTTTTTTTCCCGATATGAAGGTCCTATTTTTTTTAAAAAAAAATTTAGTTTATATTTTTTATTATTGTTTTCTTAAAAAATTAAATTCAGCAAAAAAATATTAAATAGAGCAATATTAAAAGGAAAAAAGTTTTTAGTCGAGCGCATGATTTAGTGGTATACGTGAAAGAAATGTATTTAGAAAAATTACAGATAAAATGTTTCTGTAAAGACACATTTGAGTACAAAATATTAAAGATTAATTATTAGGCATGTATAGTAAAAAAAGTATTTGAGATAATTACTTCGTAAAAAAAAATTAATTAGGACATATATAAAAATAAATTACAATAGAAAAATTAAAGGAAAAAAATATTTATGAGGGTCACATTTGCTTAAAGGGAAAAAAGAATATATTATAGAGGGAAAAAAGGGAGGAAAGAAAGAAATGAGGGAAAAAAAGAAAAAAGAAAGCAAAAAATATATATCGTATATATAGTAAAAAAAAAGTATTTAAGAGGATTATTTCGTAAAAGAAATGTTTTGATTAGTATGAGAAAAAATTATTTCAACAGGACAATTATAGTAAAAAGTACTGATCATGGCTCGAGTTCATGCATAAATTACACTGACTACTATTTATGAAGTTTAGTTAATTAACCACACCTTTTTTGTGTGCGTCATATTGACGTTTGTTTTCTACATTCGTCCCTGATTCTGAATCATGATTCATGATTCTCTATAATGTTTTCTCTCATAAAAAATATATGTAAAACGAGAATGATTATGAATCATGAGTCTGAATACATAAACCAAACGTATCTTTTCACGTAATGATGTATAAAAATATCTTATTTTTAAGTGGTTGTAAACTTACACATATAATTTAACAGAAAATTCACATATATTCCATCTTAACGTGTAAAATTCAAATCCCCTCATCTTAAGTTCAAATTAAAAAAGAAAAGAGAGAGAGAAAATATAGCAAATAGTATATTTTAGTCGTGCTATTGAAGTTTATAACACATTTTTTTTAATGTTGGTAAATTACAGTATATATTTTGAATTTACATTCTAAAAATAGTCATTTCTAAATTTGTTCATGTTTGTGGGGGTTTTTTTTTTTGTTTCTCACTTAACTAATTACCTCTCTCAATCTCTTTTATCTCTTTATTTGTTGCCACATCGTCGATGCTAGCACCACCACCAGTGGCATTGGGGACTAGTAAATACTCTATCTACTCACAAATATGTTATTTAACAGTCATTGACGTCGGCATCAGTGTCTATTAGTATTTAAAGGTAAATATAATATTTATTGGCTGTTGACCCTAATGACCAGTAAATACCAATTTACGGCTAAATGCGATATTTATTGGTCATTGGCGTCTGCGCCCTTGTCGGTGTCCATATTTACAGATAAATATGATATTTATTAGTCTTCAGTGTCAACAGACAGTGACGGATAAATATCACAGTTCTTGTTGAATATGATATTTATGAGTGAATACCATATTTACTAGTCTCCGGTGACCAATAAATGCCGTATTTTTTGGTAGATATGATATTTATGAGTAAATATCATATTTACCGGTCACGGGCACCGGTCGCCTGTGTTGGTGGAGCTGGCCATATAAGGAAGGTAGAGAGTAAGAAGGAGAAAGAGTTGAAGAGTATTTTTGAGTTTTTAATAGTTTTGAAAACCTATGACATTAAATTATGTTATTTACTACCTATTCTAAAAAATTATACTATAATTTACTAAGCCCCTATCAAATATGTCATTTCACTCGTTCTCTAAATGTATATATATATATATATATATATATATATATATATCTTAAAGTAGTATTCTCTAATTCACCCAATAATTCACATTGATTGTCAATCTGTAATCCATGCTGAAACTAGGCTTATACTTCGGTCTTGAACTTGAGAAAACCCAGGCAACAACACCTATATGTGTAAAGGGAAAAGAAAACAAATACCTCTTAAAATGTATGGGTCTGAATTTTTACAATTTATTTTTTATTAATATAATTTTTAATCAAATAACTATATTAGTCAAAAGTGTATTAATAAAAAGCATGAGGTAAAAATCTAGACTGACGCACTCTAAAAGTAAGTTCAACAATTTTCTATTGCGTAAAATTAAATAACGACAAATCGTTATTATGCTCAAATACAAAAAATCATTTTGTTTTTTCAAAATACAATATCTGTCCCTTATATTTTTTAAATGGTTTAAATGAACCCCTTACCTCACATTTGATAAGTAAATTTTTTAAAATATCCAAATTACCCTCAATAATCTGTATGAAAAAAAAAATCCACACCACCCTTTGTATTTAGACAAGATACAAGTTTTGCCCTTCTTGTAAAGCAAATTCCTAGAATATCCTTGTGTTTGTAAACTCAATCACAAAATACTAACATTAACCTGCTCAATCTATATTAAATATCATTTACAATTTTTTTATTAATTTTAGAAAAACAAAAGATGTTCTGGGCATTTGTATGATAGAGGGACAAAGTGGTATTCTCACTGAGCACAAATAGTATTTTGGTTATATTAACTATCATTTACACAATAGGGATATTTTAGTAAATTACATTGTTAGCATTACTATTCTTTAGTATAGCAAACACTAGAAATAGAGGCGATGGTGTCTCGTTATATCATTAAATAAATAAGTAAACACGAGGACAAAAATTAAGAATTCGTTTGTTTTATATATTTAAATTTATTATTTTAATTATTTTATAGTGTTTTTTTTATAAAAAATTTAAAATTTAAATATTAAAATTAAGAATTATTAGTTTAAATATATAAACTAAACGAACCTAATGATTCCCATTTTTCTTACTTCACTTCCTTTTTTTCAATTATATTACCTTTCCCTTATTTTTTTTTCACTGTTCCGTAAACTCGCCCTTTGCCTACATTTCTTGTTCCTACAAATCCCTCTTTGATCTTGCTTTTTATGGAGTTTTGACGGTTCCTTTATCGACTGAAAAATTAACTAACAACGAATAATATGCCCACAGGAATATTCACATAAGATTGAATGATAAATAATTTGGAATAATTCCTTTGTCTGGCATATCTTTTTAGTCTAAGCCATATAAAAATAATCATACTCTTCAAAATTCATGCCGTGGTAATAAATAAAACATCCAATCATGTAGTTTCCCTAATATTGTCGATATATCCACTTGCATTTTTTTTAATTAACTAGCAAATAACATGAAAAATTAGATATTAATATTGATTTTTTTTTTCTATAGCTCTCATTTCAATATAAAAAAATGAAAAAACAACCAGAATTCAAACTCAAAAAAACACTCTCACCCGAACCCAAACCACTTAAGGCTTTTATGTGCACCTCCTAATTATTAATACTAATTCTCAACTGATGAAATACAACGTTTTATACATAAATTTATCAAATGAAAGATAAAAAAAAAAATACTTCATGAATTACATTATAATACAAATTTAGTTTAAACTCAACTTCTTTGGACCCGTTTTGACAGTTTTTATTTTTGCTTTTAACTAGTAGAATAAGAAAAGTAAAAGTTATACCCCCATTTGTTTTACTAGTTTAACTCAGTTCAGCTCAGTTCAAACAATAAGAACAGTTTAAATTCGTGTTTAGTAAGCATGCAGTCTGAATTATATTCCTCGTTTGAACTGAGTTAATATGTCCAACTTAGAATTTAACTCCCCTTTTAAGTTCAACCAAAACCATTTTTGAACAGTAAAAAGATGTCCACTCTCTCTACTTTTCACACCTACCAAACACTAATTCAAATTTTATTCTATGTTCAGATTAAAATTTTAACTGCACATCCAAACACCAATTCGAACCATAAATTAAACCACACAGTTTGAATTTTTTTGTTCGAACAAAAAAGTTCAAAACAACAAAATTCAAACCAGCGAACTAAATGAGAGCTATGGCTTTTCAGTGATTAGCCCATGTTTGTTTCAACAACTTAAACCCAACAATCCAATTCAAACTATAGTTTAGGATTCAAATTAATGTTTGGTAGAGAACTAAATGAGCACAATTCAAACCATTGAGAATTGTTCAAACCCTTAATTTTATAATTTATCCCCTTAAATTCTAACAATCCGGATTGTTTACTATAATAAAAACAATTCGGACCTTACTTTTCTCTCTTCTCAACTTCAAGCTTAAGAATGTCATAATTTTTTTCGTTTTAATTCCGATGGAGATGATTTTTTTTCAATGTGTTCATAATGAAGAGAGGAACAAATCCTCATCATATTGCATATTTTTAATGTCATTTACAATGAGAGTTTATAAGATTTGTTATAAAATTCTAATGACAGTTTTCAATACTTTATCTAAACATAGTTCAGATTTTATTATCAATTCAAATTATAATTTATTTGCGTATCCAAGCACTTGTTCAAATTGTAATTCAAATCACCACAATTCAAACTAAATCACACAATCCTAACGGCGAACCAAACAATGTAACTAAGAGCTTAATGGGTCAAAATGATTTTTAAATTCTCTCATAAATAATAAAAGTGTTGAAATGAAATGTATAATACCTTAATAAAACTCTAGTACAAATTCTAAATTAATTGAGTAATGTTAAATGTTTTGGTTATACGGAACAAGAGCCAAAGAAACAACAACAAAAAAAATAATGAAACAAAGAATGTTGTAAATAGAAGATTTATAAAACAAAATTAAGTAAATAATATATTTTAAAAATATTTGAAGCAAATAGCAATTTACCGTGTAAATGTCTTATTTACGATTAGTAAAAGGATTTCTTTCCACGTAAATATTCCTTTTACGACTGCCAAAAAGATTTTTTTTCACGTAAATAAAGATTTTTTACCATGTAAGTTATTTTACTAGTCGTAAATGAATATTTACGCGGTAAACTGTTATTTATTACAAATAGTTATAAATATGTTATTTACTTAATTTAGTTTTAAAAATCTTCTATTTACTACAATTTTAAAAAAAAATTCAAAATTAGGATTTTTTTTTCCCTTTTGCACTCTTGAAACTTTAATCTCGAATTCAATAACCCTTTCACTAGAAAGAAAAATTATTACGGGTTTGTCTCTCAAATAGGATTTGTTTTTTTTTTTTCCTTTTATTTTTTATTGGTTTGTTTTCTTTTCTCTTCTTTTTTAGTTTTAGTATTAGTCATAAAAAAAAACAATTGTTCATTTATATCTCATTTTATAGTAGTGATAAGTTTAATCCGTTCACATTTTGATGCAATTGTGTTAATTTGATTAGTCGATTTATTATTTTTCATGTTTTAACATGGTTTCTTATTAGATATTTTCATGGTTTCTTATTAGATATGTAGCATTTACGCGACATCCATAAATTATTCTGTTATTGTCAAGAAAAGCTAAACTGACGGGGGAGTGAGTTTTAAAAGAGTAAATTTATTTTTTGTGAAGCTCGACTTTATCTTTATTCCAGGGTTATCAAAAAAATTATACAGAAAAAGTGAATTCATGTAAAAAAAACGTTGTAGAGTGAAAAGTTGAATTTGAAATTTTATGAGAGAAAACACTGATAAATAATATAACAAAAACTTGAGTTGTGATTCGAATTATATTCTTAAAATAATAGTTTAACTATTTTGTTTATTATAATAATTACTTACTATATCCATCTTGTTTTTCTAATAGGAGATTTACGATTGTAATATTTAGATCAGTTAAGTGAAATATTCTGCCAAATTTCAAGGAGAAAAAAGAAGCGAGAGAGAGGATTTGGTTAGGATTGAAAAGAAAAACAAAAAACAAAAGAGTGGTTAGAGAGTGAATGAAGTTAACAAGGTAACATCACAAGTAGTTATAACTCACATGAGATCCAAACACACGGGTGTTTAGTTGCGAAACGTCGGACATATTTAACAAATATTTGCCTTCAAAGGTCGTAAATCGGAGAAAAAGACATTAGCGTGGGCAAAAACATAAATACCGAAAACATAGGGGGATCAAACAGGAAAAAAGAAAACGAGAGAAAAAAAAAAAAAACCATTCCTCTCTTTTCTCTCGTGGAGTCGTGGTGTTTAACTCATTCTTCGTCTCTCTCTCTGTCTCTCCGGGCACAGTAGGGCTTCTCTGTCGGACACTTTCGTATTCTTTTTTCACCGCTGCGCACGTTAGCCCGAGCCGTTCCGCTATCTTACGCCCCCGGAGGTAAGCTCCTTGTCCTACTCGTCCTCGTATTCTTTTACTTGATCTCCTTCCTTTCTGTCTTTCTTGCTGGCCAATCTAGGGCTGCGAAACCCTAATCGGCGAAAGCAATACTTGAAAACGATCTATTTTTCAGTGAAATTAATGGAAGATTGAGATCGATTTTCATAGCTGTGGATCGTTTTAGCTTTTTTTGTTTACGATTTTGGTGTTTGTTCTGCTTGATCAGGGTTAGAGAGAGTCTGTTAAGATCCATCGGTGTGAATAATCTGCGAATCAAAAGGTTTGGGCTTTTGGGGGAGAAATCTAGAGTTAGATTTTTTTTTTTTAATTGCGTTTCATTTTGATGCTTTGGCGGGAAGCGGAATCCGCCGGGACTAAAGTTTGGGTTGGAGCCGTGAGATGGCTAATCCCGGAGTCGGGACCAAGTTTGTGTCAGTGAATCTGAACAAATCTTATGGGCAGCCTTCAAATCATCACCACCAGCACAACCATCCTCACAATCCCGGCTCTTATGGATCGAATCGGGGAAGAGTCGGTGGCTATGGCTCTGGTGGCGGCGGCGGCGGAGGAATGGTGGTCCTTTCCCGGCCTCGCAGTTCGCAGAAGGCTGGGCCGAAGCTTTCTGTTCCATCCCCCTTGAATCTGCCCTCGCTGCGCAAGGAGCACGAGAAGTTTGATTCGTTGGGCACGGGTGGCGGGCCAGCCGGTGGAGGGATTGCTGGTGGCAGTTCGAGGCCGACTTCGTCGGGTATGGGGTGGACGAAGCTCGGTGCAGTTGCTTTGCAGGAGAAAGAAGGATTGGGGAGTGATCATCACGGAGCTGATGGTAATGACAAGGGTTTGAACGGTGTTGATGGGGTGATTAAGGGGAGCAGTGCGTATGTGCCTCCTTCGGCTCGACCTGGTGCAGTTGGTTCCTCTGCTCCGGCTTCTGCACCAGCCTTTCCTCCTTTGGAGAAGGCCCCAGTGTTGAGGGGTGAGGATTTCCCTTCTTTGAGGGCTGCTTTACCTTCTGCCTCTGGGGCTGCACAGAAGCAAAAGGATGCTTTGAATCAGAATCAGAAGCAGAAGCAGGTTGCTGGTGAGGAGCCATTTAATGGGCAGAGGAACGGGAGCCATTTGAGTACTCCAGTTGATATGCGACCTCCGTCACACTCATCTCGCGTCGGTATTGGCAATGGGGTGAATGAGAATGTTGAGACCAATAGTGTGGGTGGTTCTCGAGCAACAGAGCAAGTTCAGAAGCAGGAAGAGTATTTTCCAGGTCCATTACCGCTGGTTCGGTTGAACCCCAGATCAGATTGGGCTGATGATGAGCGTGATACAAGTTATGGGCTGACTGATCGAGGAAGGGACCATGGTTTTCCAAAGAGTGAAGCTTACTGGGATAGAGATTTTGATATGCCCAGAGTTAATGTTTTGCCACACAAACTGGCTCGTAATACTTCTGAGAGGTGGGGTCAGCGTGACGATGAAACTGGAAAGGTTACTTCCAGTGAAGTCCCTAAAGGAGACCCTTACAGCAGAGATGTTAGAGCACCCAGTAGAGAAGGGCGGGAAGGAATCTCCTGGAAAACTTCAAATCTTCCAAAAGATGGTTCAGGTGTTGCAGAAGTTGGTGCAGGGCCATCTAGTTTGAACAGAGAAATGTATAAGGAAAATAAGTACACCCCTTCACTATTTCGAGAAAATGCCCATGATGATTTTGGGAAGAGGTATGTAGGGTATGGACAGGGAGGGAAACAGTCATGGCACAACACTACAGACTCACTTGGTGCCCGAGGGGCTGACCGGACACGGGTGCGCTATGGAAGTGAACAACACAACAGATATAGAGATAGTGCTTTACAGAATAGCTCAGTATCCAAATCATCATACTCATCGAATGGCAGAGGGACGCTTGTGAATGATCCAATACTCAACTTTGGCAAGGAGAAACGCTTTTTCTCAAAGAGTGAAAAGCCTTATGTAGAGGACCCTTTTGGAACAACAGGCTTTGATAATCGGGATCCATTTTCCGGGGGTCTCCTAGGAGTGGTCAAGAGAAAGAAAGATGTGCACAAACAGACCGATTTTCACGATCCTGTTAGAGAATCTTTTGAGGCTGAACTTGAAAGAGTTCAGAAAATGCAAGAACAAGAGCGGCGGCGGATCATTGAAGAACAAGAAAGAGCTTTAGAACTAGCTCGAAGAGAAGGAGAGGAAAGAGCAAGGCTGGCTAGGGAACAAGAAGATAGACAGAGAAGATTGGAAGAAGAAGCAAGAGAAGCAGCATGGAGAGCAGAACAAGAACGGCTGGAAGCTATGAGAAGAGCCGAAGAGCAGAGAATCACTAGGGAAGAGGAGAAACGAAGGATTTTCATTGAAGAAGAAAGGAGGAAACAGGCTGCTAAGCAAAAGCTTCTAGAATTAGAAGAAAGGATGGCTAAGCGGCGGTCTGAAGACACAAAGAGTGGGACTAGTTCTTCAGCCCTTGCAGATGAGAAATCGTCTCTGACTGGGAAAGAAAAAGACTTCTCGAGGACAGCAGAGGTGGGTGATTGGGAAGAGGGCGAAAGAATGGTGGAGAGGGTCACAACTTCAGCATCCTCCGATTCATCTAGTTTGAACAGGCCCATGGATATGGGTTCTAGGTCTCACTTTTCTAGAGATAATTCTGGTTTTGTGGACCGAGGAAAACCTGTTAATTCATGGAGAAGGGACGCATATGAAAATGGAAACAGCTCAACTGTACTGATACAAGATCAGGATGTTGGACATCACAGTCCCAGGCGTGATGCATCTGTTGGTGGGAGATCCTATTCTAGGAAAGAGTTCTTTGGAGGTGCTGGATTTATGCCTCCAAGGACTTACCATAAAGGAGGAATTTCAGAACCTCAAATGGACGATTTCAATCATCTAAAAGCGCAGAGGTGGAACCTTCCTGGAGGTGGAGAGCACTTTAGCCGAAATGTAGAATTGGACTCTGAAATTCATGATCACCTTGTTGATGGTTGGGGACCGGGCCGGACCCGTGGTAATTCTTATTCTCAATATCCTGATAGAGGATACCCGAATTCAGAGGTAGATGGGCCTTATTCTTTTGGGAGGTCACGAACCATGAGGCAACCTCATGTTCTTCCGCCTCCATCACTAGCTGCCATGCACAAAGCCACCTATAGAGGTGAGATTGAACGTCCTGGCCCTTCAAATTTTATAGATAGTGAGATGCAGTACAATCATGCAACAAGAACTGAACTTACCACGCAGACAGCTTATGAGAGTAGTCATCTTGAGAATCCTAGACAACCTGAAATGATTAATGCCCAGCAAGAAAATGAGCAGAAATTGGATGGTAAATCCTCACCAAGGTGCGACTCACAATCCTCGCTTTCAGTCTCAAGCCCCCCTAGTTCTCCAACTCATCTCTCTCATGATGACTTGGATGTATCAAGAGAGTCTTCAGTGTTGTCAGATGAAGGCGCTGGTAAAGATGGTTCTTTATCAGGACTGGAGAATGAACCTGTTGTTTTACCTCCAAATGCTGGGAAAGAGAATCTGATGACTGCTGAAAACTCTGTCTCTATGGGTGAGGATGAAGAATGGGACGTTGATAACGATGAACAGCTGCAGGAGCAAGAAGAATATGATGAGGATGAGGATGGATATCAGGAAGAAGATGAGGTGCACGAAGGAGATGATGAGAATGTTGACTTACCCCAGCAGTTTGAAGACATGCATTTAGAGGAGAAAGGTTCGTTGGACATGATGGAAAACTTGGTTCTAGGCTTCAACGAGGGTGTTGAAGTTGGGATGCCAAATGATGACCTCGAAAGAGATTTAAGGAACAACGAAAGTGCCTTTGCAGTACCTCCGGTGTCTTCTAGCATTGTTGAAGAACAGAAGTCATTTGATGGAATTCGCGGTCATGCTGAAACCCTTCAACCCCTGGATGGTTATGCTCAAGTTACTATTGATAGTTCTTCTAGAATGTTCCAGGAAACCGAGAAGGCAATGCAGGATTTGGTCATTCAGCAAAATAATACTCCTCATTTAACAGCAGAATCTAAACTTTTGGATCATGCAGATGCTTCTAGTAGTTCTGGTCCGTCTCAGCATCCAGTCATATCTCCAGTGAACCTTGCCTCCCATTCTTCTGGTCAGGCTGTTATATCTAGTGTATCTGCAGTTCCAAATCAGGCTGAGGTACCTGTTAAGCTTCAGTTTGGGCTGTTTTCGGGTCCTTCCTTGATACCATCTCCAGTCCCAGCTATTCAGATTGGTTCCATTCAGATGCCTCTTCATCTGCATCCTCAGGTTGACCCTTCTCTCACGCATATGCACCCATCACAGCCTCCTCTCTTCCAGTTTGGTCAGCTAAGGTACACATCTCCTATTTCCCAAGGAGTTGTGCCATTGGCTCATCAATCAATGTCTTTTGTTCAGCCCAATGTTCCATCGAGCTTTTCTTTCAATCAAACACCAGGAGGTCCACTACCTATTCAGCCCGGTCAATATTCTTCCCAGAGTTTTGCAAAGAATGATGCTATTTTAATGTCAGTGGACAACAAAACGGGCATTGCTCCAAGGCAGTTGGATGTGTCTCAAGGAAATCTGAAAGAGAATAATTCATTTCCTGCCAGAGAGAATACTGAAACCCCTGTTATGGTGCAGCGGGGTCGATCAGAGATATCCTATATTGGTGATAATAATTCCAGGTCCGAGTCAGGAGTTGAGGCAGGAGATGAAGGGTTGAAGACCTACAGTGCTTTGCCCATTAACCTAGAAGCAGAAGGCCAGCCACAGACTGGGTCAACACTTCCTGTGATGAAAGAAAAAGATCAAAGTGGGACAAAGGCCCACGGCTCAGTATCTAGTGGCAGGGGGAAAAGATACATATTTGCGGTAAAGAATTCAGGGGCCAGGTCATATCCTGCTTCTGAGTCGACCCGCACTGAGACTAATGGATATCAGAGGAGGCCTCGGCGCAATATTCCACGAACTGAGTTTCGGGTTCGGGAAAGTGTTGACAAGAGACAATCTGCTGGTTTGGTTTCGCCTGATGATCCTGGATTGGAAGAGAAGTCAAATGCCACTGGAAAGGGTCCAGGAATTTCCGTTAAAACTGGGCCCCGGAAGGTTGTCTTGTCTCATAAAGTGTCAAAACAGACATTAGAATCAGAGATATCGAGCTCTGCTCTACTTAGTTCACGGCAAATAGATTCTTCGAGTAGGGTTGAAAAGGGGTCTGGAAAAGAATCCTCCTTAAAAGGTCAGGATGTTCCTCGGTCTCGAGAAGGGAAGCTTAAAAGGAATGTCTCTGAAGGTGATGTTGATGCTCCTCTGCAAAGTGGCATTGTCCGTGTTTTTGAGCAACCTGGGATAGAAGCCCCAAGTGATGAAGATGATTTTATTGAAGTGAGGTCGAAGAGGCAAATGCTGAATGATCGGCGTGAACAGAGAGAGAAGGAAATCAAGGCCAAGTCTCGGGTCACTAAGGTTGTACTTCTATCTAGTTCCATTCCTGTTTTTGCTTACTATGACCATAAAAAGCAAGTTTCTTAATTGAGATTTATTAATCATGACAGTTGCCTCGAAAATCTCGTTCTAATTTTAAAAGCACTCCCTTAGCAAACTCTGGTAAAGTTTCGGCATCTTCTGGTGGAGAAGCAGCAAACAACATTCGCCCTGATTTTGTTACCACTGAGGGACGTGGATTGACAAATCCTGAATTGTCTACTGGATTTAACACCAGCTTAGTCTCTCAGCCATTGGCTCCTATTGGCACCCCTGCTGTGAAAAGTGATTCCCAGACAAACAGGTACTTGCTCTCTTGAAGAAAACTTATATTCCCAAAAAAACCATGTACATATTCACACACCTAAATCATTATTTACTCAACAGACCAATCCAGACAAGCTCCCAGTCTGTTGTGTCTGCTGCTGCAAAAAATATTGGATCAAGCTTGGTGTTTGACAACAAAGCTAAGGTTCTTGATAATGTTCAAACATCGTCGAACTCTTGGGGTAATTCGCGAATTAATCATCAACAGGTGCGTCCTTGTGATTTTCTTTTTATACATATGTACACCTCGGTGATTCTTACACTCTGGTCAAACTTTGCACTTAAGAAATGTTATTAGTGGTTTTTTTTTTCTTCGTAAAAATTTGATTTTATTATTTTCTCTTTCAATGCATTGCTTGATTCACGGTGTCAATTTTTGGTACACTTTTTCTCCCCAAGGATTTCAACTTTTTCTCAACTGGTTCGTGTAAAGATTTCACATATATGTAGTTATTGTCTCTTTAAACTGCTAGGAGTGCTGAACTTACAGACAATATCTGGCAGGTTATGGCTCTGACGCAGACCCAACTTGATGAGGCTATGAAACCTGGGCAATTTGATCCTCGTGCTTCTGTTGGGAATCAGACTAGCTCGGTTAGTGATTCCAGCATGACATCATCTTCCATCTTGACAAAGGACAAGCCATTTTCTTCCACTGCAAGTCCAATCAATTCCCTTCTTGCTGGGGAAAAGATTCAGTTTGGTGAGAAACGATTGGAGTCATTGGACATTTTTAAAAGCTAAAATTTTACTTGATCTTTGCGCCACTGATTTTCTGTAAATATAATCGGTTTACGTTCAGGTGCAGTCACATCTCCAACAATTCTCCCTCATAGTAGCCGTGCTGTTTCACATGGAATTGGTCCCCCGGGTCCATGTAGGTCTGAAGTGCAACTTACCCACAATCTTGGTGGAGCTGAGAATGATTGTGATCTTCTTTTTGACAAAGAGAAGCACATCACAAAATCTTGTGTTCATCTTGAAGATTCTGAAGCTGAAGCTGAAGCTGAAGCAGCTGCTTCAGCTGTTGCTGTTGCAGCAATTAGTAATGATGAAATTGTTGGGAACGGGCTGGGTACTTGCTCTGTCTCCGTTACTGATACCAAGACTTTTGGAGGTGCTGGTATTGATGGAATAACAGCAGGTGGGAGTTTTTCTGCATTCTCTACAGTGAGCCCAAGTGTTTCTTGTTTAAATATTCCTTAAGAGGGCATTTTCATTCTTTGGCAGGTGGGGCTAATGATCAGCGATTCAGTTGTCAATCGAGGGGTGAAGAGTCTCTTAGTGTATCTCTCCCAGCAGATTTATCTGTTGAGACTCCACCAATTTCCTTATGGCCACCCTTACCAAGTCCACACAATTCTTCAAGCCAAATGCTTTCACATTTCCCTGGCGGTCCACCTTCTCATTTTCCCTTCTATGAGATGAATCCCATGATGGGGGGTCCTGTCTTTGCTTTTGGACCACATGATGAATCTGCATCTACTACCCAGTCACAGTCCCAGAAGAGCACCGCACCATCTCCAGCACCGGTAGGAGCCTGGCAGCAATGCCATTCTGGTGTAGATTCGTTTTATGGTCCTCCTGCAGGGTTTACTGGTCCTTTCATTAGTCCACCCGGGGGCATCCCAGGGGTTCAAGGCCCCCCCCACATGGTTGTTTATAATCATTTTGCACCAGTTGGACAGTTTGGGCAAGTTGGGCTTAGTTTCATGGGTACCACCTACATTCCATCTGGGAAGCAGCCTGATTGGAAGCACAGCCCTGTATCTTCTGCCATGGTTGTTGGCGAGGGGGAGATTAACAATTTGAATATGGTTTCTGGACAGCGCAATCCTACAAACATGCCCACTCCGATCCAGCATTTGGCCCCAGGATCACCACTCCTTCCCATGGCTTCTCCTTTAGCAATGTTTGATGTTTCTCCGTTCCAGGTAAACATCCAGTCTGTTGGCATGAAAGTTTATGCAACATGGTCGCTAAATGATTGTCAATTTCTCACTCCGTGCTTTTGGGTTAAGGTTAGGGGTGGAGGTATGCGATTGAAGGGGCTATACCTTAGATATGGTACTTTGTAGGCAGAATTTGTTGTTGATACATATTTGAAAAACGATTGGCTCTAGAACTAGAGAAAGACTTAAAATTTCAATTGCTACTTGGTTTTAGTGTCGTTATGGCCAGCTGTTTTTCTAGCATTACTAACAGTTCTGTATAATTGTTTGCAGTCCTCTCCTGACATGTCTGTTCAGGCTCGCTGGCCCCATGTTCCTGCATCGTCCCTCCAATCTGTTCCGATGTCGATGCCCTTGCAGCAAGCAGCAGATGGTGTACTGCCTTCTAAACTTAGCCACCCTTCTTCTGTTGACCAATCATTAAATACCAACAGGTTCCCTGGCTCCCGAAATTCTACACCGTCTGACAAGAATCGGAGTTATCCTGTGACAACTGATGCCACCGTCACTCAATTGCCTGATGAACTAGGGTTAGTAGACCCTTCAAGTTCCACCAGTAATGGGATTTCAACACAGAATGTTGTCCCTAAGAGTTCTTCTGTAAGCACGAGTTTGGACACTGGCAAGTCTGATGTTGTTGCTCAAAATGCTATTAGCAATGTTAGTGGCCAGAATGCTAGTTCCAATTTGAAGACTCAGCCTTCGCAGCATAAGAATCATATCTCGAGCCATCAGTATGGTCATTCCTCTGGTTATAGTTATCATAGAGGCGGAGGCGCTTCTCAAAGAAATAACTCCGCGGGTGAATGGACCCATCGAAGAATGGGTTTCCAAGGAAGGAATCAATCTCTGGGCGGAGAAAAAGGTTATCATTCTTCAAAAATGAAGCAAATTTATGTGGCTAAACAGACCTCAACCGGGTCATCGACAGCATCGTGATAAGCCAGAAAAATGAGCTTGGATTTTGAATGGATTGCTCGAGGTCGAAGCATTTGTTCAGGAATAAAAAATTTTGGTCATTTTTTGCAGCACCTATTGCATTGATTAGGTATGTTTAGTTTTGAGATTTGGCTTTTCTTGACTAGAGTCCATAGATACTATGATAGTTATCCCCCATGAAGGTTGCAGAACTGGCTGATATAGTAGTTTTGGGCTACCTAGCGTAAGAGTGATAAAAAAGTGTTCGGGTTTTACGTGCCAGTTCGGACTGATGGGCAGCACTTTGTTGTGATGTAGTTGTGCTGTTTGTTGGCTGCACATAAGACTCGAGATTTATAAAACATTGATGTACTAGAAATTTATTCGGTCCGGGTAAGATTTTTTTTTTCCCCCCAATTTTAGTAATGATATATGTAGCTTAAGGAAATGTTTTTCCTCGGAACTCTTCCTTCATTTTTTTTTATTTTTTTATTTTTATTTTTTATGTATCCTTATTCATAAATGAAAGTATTGGACTTTAGAAATAAGCTAGTCGTTAGCCATCCTACAGCAGGCAGTCTGAAGGAGCCCTTTGGGAAATGCTGCTTCCATTTTTCTTCATAAAGATTTACATAGAAAGCAAGAGCAAACTCGAGTAATTTTGTACCCCTGTCGAGTGTTTTGAAAATATCCATGCTGTAGGGAAATTGTGTGTAAAATCACCTACTCATTGTGCAAGTAAATTTAAAGAAATGTTGTAAATGTGTGTTGAGTATTTTGGTATTTTATAATCTATACATGATCTTTCATTTAGACTTCATTATACCTCCGCTATACCCTCATATTATATATAAAAAAATTTAGACTTCATTATACATCCGTTATACCCTCATATTATATATAAAAAAATGTTAGCATGTTAGCGCCACTCTTAATGCCTCCGTTAATAGTATATAACCTATGAAATTTATGTGTACTCATCTTATCTCTATTTATGATTCCGTTAATAGTATATAACCTATGAAATTTATGTGTACTCATCTTATCTCTATTTATGATTCTTGTTTTATAGATAGAGGTTATGCTAGCTTGTATGGTAACTACTTACAAGTGAAGAAATAATAGAAAGCTATTTTTTCTCTCATTCTTTTGTGTTTCTCTAGTTGTTTGGAATACTATAGTTTTTGGTTATTGTTTTATAACATGTTATCAACAAGAGTAACTTTTTTTTTTTTTTTTTTTTTTTGTAAGAAAAGTTTGAAGGTTTTACAAGATTCGGAAATTCTCTTTGGATTTACTTGTGGCTTGATTGTATGATCTTATGTTGATGAGGGTGTGGGGAAAATTATTTACCCTCTCCGTTGTTGAAATTGTACTTCCATATTTAGTCTTTTCATTAGCTACATTAGTCACCTCAAATATGCAAATGTTCATTGTAAAAATGTAATAGGTTCTCTGTTTTATTTGCAAACCAGGTAAATGGCCTCTTCTTTTTTCTTTTATTTTTTTGTTCTTTTTTTTTCGGTGGTAGAGAAGCTTTAATCACCACACTCTCTCTCTCTCTGTGGCAATAAAATCGTTGATCTATATTGCATCGTGAGAAATATGTCAATAAAATCGTTGATCTATATTGCATCGTGAGAAATATGCCAACTTGTGCACCAGTAGGAGGGATCAGTTGGTCTGCGTTGACATTTATATTTTTTTAACCTGTTTGACTTTGCTTTCGTTCGACTCCAAACTGGGCTCCTATTTGACTTTACCGACCTCTGTCTTTTGACATGGAATTTCTTAAAATACCGAAATTCAGTCATATGAGACACAAATGCAGTTGAAAACTGTTTCCTCTAATGAATAGGTCTTAAAAGAAAAACACGTGGAAAACTCACACCAATTCATGCATGAACCACCAAAAAAAAAAAAAAAAACAAGAGGAGGAGGAGAAGAAGAAGAAGAGGAAGAAGAAGAAGAAGAAGAGGAAGAAGAAGAAGAAGAAGAGGAACAACTCTGCCGCCTAACTCTTTAAAATTGGAGCCATGAACGGAGCAAATAAAAATCTTAGCTCCAAAGTCCAAACAGGCGTGAACGGTGAAGCATATAAACCCTACTACACTACTCTAATGATTGTCGTTTCGTCGTTCACTTCAACCATCCAGCGTCATCATCCAATTCCAATCTCCGTCCATCTCCCAAAACCCATCATCCTCTAGTCGAATCTGATTGTCGTTTTCTTGAGCTGATTTCAAACTCTCCAACTCTTGATCTCTTGCATCTGGGATTTGCTGGTCGTTAATATTCTTTTTATAATTACCATTATTATCACCATTCTCAACTACTACTTTGTAGTCGGACATGGGAAAGTTGAGCTTGGCCTTGGCTCCACGGAACTCGATGGCGGCTCTGTCGTAGGCCCTCGCCGCCTGCTCCGCCGTCGCGAACGTCCCCAGCCACACCCTCGCCGCCCTCCTGGGGTCCCGAATCTCCGCCGCCCATTTCCCCCACGGCCTCTGCCTCACACCCCTGAAATCCTTCTTCTTCCTCTGACTTTGCCTCTTATTACAACTGCCCCTACCACTACTTTTGCTGCCGTTGCAAGCCCTTCCCGCTGTCGTTTTCACCAAAACTCCGCCGTTCTCCTGAGGCGGGAAGAAGTTACACCCCAGACAGCCATTTATCAGGCAGAACCTACACGTGTCGTTTTCGAAAAACGACAACACTGCCTCGTTGGCCGAGGGAACCGATGATGACATGGCAATTCCGTCTGCCGCTCCGCCGCCGCCGCCGCCGCCGCCCCCGAAGATTACGTGCTTAAGCGCGGAGACCATAATGGAGTGCTCCTCGTCCGCGGAGACGCGTATGCTGGACCGAAACGACATGTTGCTCGAACTCGAAGCGCGGTGTCGTTCGCAGTGGGGCTCCGCGGGAATATCTGGTATTTCGAGGGACTTGTTTGAAAAGAAAATTTCTTTCGGTTTGAAGGTGGAGTTTTGAGATGGTTTTTAAGTTTAAGGTACGACGAAAAAGTGGATTGGAAATAATATATGATGTGATTTAATTTTTATAGTACGAGAGAGAGAGTGGGGCCGGGTACAAGGGGTCCACGTGGCAGTAAAGGGAAAGCGTGGTGACTGGTGAGTTAATCAAGGGGGGTTTCACTTTTTGGCACGTGGGGGAGACACAGGGGTGCTTTGGTGGGGTAAGGTACCAAGGTTAGAGGCAGCTCCTGCGTTAAATGCCACGTCAGGTGCTTAGTTTCTCACTTATGTCTGCATTTGACACGTAGCTTCTCGAAGCTTCTTATCGACTTCTCTGTCCTTTCGGAGATTACTTCCGATGCTTCTTTTTTGCTGTCGTGGCAACGAAGGAGGTTTCCACCTAGACTTCTCTTTCGTTTGACGGCTCTTTCCCCCACCACCTTACACCACCTGTACTCTTTCGGCCTCTTAGACACGATATTGCCTTATTATTTATTTATTTTTAGCGGAAGGAGATTTTTAAGTTAATATTGAGTTTATATATAAATAATTATATGTTATAAACTATCATATAAGATTAAATTTATTTAAAAGTAATCTATTAAGATTTAAATAATTTAAATTTTAGTGTATTTAATAGAGTATGAGTCTTTAATATGTAGAGATTTAATGGTAATTTTTATTTTTATGATTGACTAAAATAAAAATACTAAAAGATAATAGGAAAGTTATTTATATGTGGTTATGCTTATCAGATCACACGTATTATCATTATTTTATTATTTTCTGACATCACATTATTAGAGAGAGAGGACAGAGAATGCTAAAGAATTCTCTAAGAAAACGTGTTGATCTGGAAGACAAACCGCACGATTCTAGAGAGTAATTTACTGTTATGGATTCATGTACACTTCTGCTTATTCTTTTGTTGATTCTTAGTGATTTAACATGAATGTTTCCTGGATTTTGATAGATGTTTTACATCTAAGGATATTTTCTAACAGTTTGATAGTGTTTTCAAAACTGTTTGTTTCGAGTATGAATATAGAAATGAGAACATTTTAAAAGTGGTGTTGATATTATTTTTGGTTAATTTTTTTTTGAGATTATTTTAAGTATAAAAAAATAAAATTGTATTTGGGTATATAAAAAACATGTATTAAGCAATAGCTTAGAAAATGAAAATAAAAAAATAATTTTTGACTATTTTTAATTTTCTTAACAAAAATAATTTTCACAGTGTTTTATTTTCATTTTCATTTTCAAAGTATTTACTAATTAAATGCAATTTGGAGATCATTTTCGTTTTCTATTTAAAAAAATTGTGTAAAAATATTTTCAAAAACAGGTTGAAAATAATTCCAAACATGCCGTTAAAATCTTTGTTTTTTGAATTTAAAAAGTACGGTTTATAAAAACTTCCAAATAATTGACCGTTACTAATATGTACTTACCAGTTACTTGACCTCGCTTACAAGAACAAAATCAGAAAAATTAGTCAGGAGAACGTGGACGTGAATCGTGATTGAACTAATGAGGTGGGGTAAATAAAAAGATGAAGGATTTTAAGAGAATAAAATACAAAATTCTTAAAATTTTATATGACTGAATTGAAATGCAAATTTTTAATGATAATGGAACATGTTATATCATGTGTCTTTAAACATAATCTTAGAACACTCTACGATATTTTTATAAATGATATTTTTATAAATTTAGAAGATAATTTATTAAGTTTTAAAGTTCAGTGGGTAACTTTTTTTCTTTTTTTTTTTTTTGCTAAAAAGTAGGTAACTTGCTTAGGCATCGTTCACTTCGCGGATTTGAGTTTTCAATTCAAACTGAGATGTGACATTTTCTGAGAGCTTTTAACTGTAGCAAAAAAAAAGTTAAATGTGACATTTTCTGAGAGTTTTTAACTATAAAAATCTAGAACTAAAAATTCGAATCGGTAAAATGAACAAGACATTAGTAACTCAAATTCAGGACACAAAATAGTCAAAAATGGTCCTGATGTGTTTGACGTTTTGACAAGTGCAAAAAAATACTTATTGTTAATAATTATGTGGCTGCCAAAGCAGATTTCTAATCTAATTGCGATGAATTATTCAATACACCGAGTGTACCATGTCATATTATTAATGTTGTATACTTGTTAAATGAGATTGTACCATTTAAATATTTTGTCTATGTGAATTTTTCATTTTTATTTTTCTCTTTCTTAATAGATATTTACATTGGTTATTGAGTCAAAAGCACTTATTATTCTATCCAATTTCTTTATTTTAATGACTTAACTTTAAATTATTATTTTTAATCCTAAAATACAATAATCAAATTTCTCTGAACGTCCCTTGCTATTCCATCCGCTGAGGAAAAAAAAAGCTTTCTATCATTCATTCTGCTTTATCTGCGCAACAGGGTTATCTTGGGTAATGATTCTTGTTATATATATATATATATATATATATACTCACACATTTGTTTATTTGTTTTATACCATTAATTGTCATCTTCATATATTTATTAGAAAAAAAGAATCTTGATACATGCATACCATTTAAGCTTTTATTTGCTTGCGTTTTTCTTTATCTTTTTTTTTTTTCCCCCTTGTTGTGCCGTTGAACGGCTTTAAATCTTTTGCTTGTTTTTTTAATGTGCTCAATTTGGAACGAAATGGATAAGCAAGAACGATAGTTCATGAAAGATTGAATTCAAAATGTATATGAATATATTTAACACAAAGTAAGGAACATATAAAAAGTAGAAGTATTATAAAAAATATATATATGTTAGCAACTTAAGTTAAAAAAAAAAAAGAAGAAGAAAGTTCGGCCGATGTAAGGGATGTTCAGAGAAATTTGATTATTGTATTTTAGGAATAAAAAAATAATTTAAAGTTAAGTCATTAAAATAAAGAAATTGGGTAGAATAATAAGTGTTTTTAATTCAATAATCAATACAAATACCTATTAAGAACGAGAAAATAAAAGTAAAAAACTGACATAAATAAAATATCTAAATAGTATAATCTTATTAGACGGGTGTATCACATAAATAATATGATGTGATACACTCGATGTACTGAATAATTCCTCTCTAATTGCTTAAGGTAACATAATAATACTCAATTTGCTTTTGGAAATAATATACTCGATAGTCTTTTATTATATCAAGTTTGGTAATTTTGGCACCAAAAAAAGATTAAAAGATAGGAAAAGACGTGGCCATACTTGAAACATTGAGGGTTGTTCTTTTACATTTTTGAGTTAAGGTGACTTGAGTGATGATCTTAAATTGAGTTTGAATTATAACTTGAGTTGAAGTTGTAACTTGAGTTTGTGTTTAGATGTGCACATTTGAGTTATGATTTGAATTGAGAATCTTTTTGAGTTTGTGTTTGGGTGGGTCAAAACTTAAATTTGTATTTAGATATAATTTTAATAAAAACTCAATGGTGATAAAAAATTTTAATAGGGTATATGAGTGGGGTTTTATTCGTCTTTTCGTTGTGAATGCATGAAAAAAAATCATCTTAATCAAAATTAAAATGAAAACGTTATGACATTTTTATGAATATAAAAAATACTGATTACTAACTTGAGTTTGAGTTTCTAAACTCGAGTTCAAAGAAAAACTTGAATTTGAGTTTAATTCTAAATTTGAGTTCAAACTCAAGTTTAAATTTAAATTTTATAAAAAAAATATAAACTTAAATAAAATTATAACTCAAATTTAAATAACAATCTTTGAATGATGACATATGTGATTTTGCGTAGCCTGTGCTTTTTTCAGAAGAGGATGGAAAAAAGAAAGAGCTCAAGCTCGACTATTAACTATTGATGGAAACAGCGTTGACCAACATGTGACCAAATGGCAAATAATCGCAACTCGCAATTTGGTTTTCAAACTTAAAACGTCAACGATGATTGGTCAGCTTTTTATGATTATGTTCCACTGGTCCAATGATCGTCATCGTCTTTGCAACTGACATGGGGAAAGACGGGAAACTAGGTCGTCAATGGCACCCAAAAGAAAATTCAGTTGTACCATAGAAATAGTGACGTCAATATGGGCAACACAAGGTCAATGTGGGTCTCCAAAATAGTAACCTCATTTGAAATGGGAACCAGCTTTTGATTTACTTAGGCTCAATTTGGTAGTAATTTGTAGAGTGTAAAATTAATTCTTTAATCATTCATAATTAAAATTTGTATTTGATAAAAATTATAAAAAGTTATTCTTAAATCATTTATAAAAAATTTACAATCAAAATCAGAAGTAGCCTAAAAAAAGTTTTAGTTTTTAAATTGTGCGGCAATCTCCTTACTTCTAATTAATGAAACTTTATAATACTCATATTATCTCTGTTTAAATCTAAAATCTTCATACCCAAAATTTATGAGACTGATCACCTCTCTCTCTCTCTCTCTCTTCACGGTATCTTTCTCCGTTTCTTTATCCCCCCCCCTCTCTCTCTCTCTTCGCACTCTCTCTCTCTGTTTCTCTCTCTTCTCTATCTCTGTTGATTACTCACTAATGTTCACTAATGTTGATTACTCACTAATGCTCATTTTTATTGTAACAACATATTGTGAATAAAGAAATATTAATTATTATAAATTTAATGTTCCCAAATTCAGGAATAAATTGTGTTTTTTTTTATTTAAAAAAGTTAAACAAATATTTTTTTAATAACAAACAAAATTATACATATTTAAATTTCGTACCATGTGTATTTTGGTTATCTTAACTACCACATCAATTAAACCTCATAATTTACTAAATGCTACTACATTGCTTTTGGAACCATCAACACTTATATAATTACAGTTACCAAACACTTAATTACTTTTTATAACAGTTATTTTTTTATTAGGACAACTAATAATAATTTTTTTAAAATCTACAACACTACTAAACTAGTTCTTAATCTAAAAGTTATTTTTCGACATATTTAGATGACAACATTGATCGTTTTTTTTAAATAAATTCTTTTAGAGCAAGTCACCTCCCCTTAAGTCACCTCCTCTTTTGTGTTAATGAACAAATTTTCTATTTACATTTTAATTTTTTTAATTTGTGAATAACGATTTTAAAATTCCATTAATAATACATTATTTTTGTGAGAATAAGAGTTTTTGACTTATTGAATGAACAAATTTAAAAGCTCTTCTAAATTAATAAGCTCTTTTTCATAAACTAGTAAAGCGGCAAATAAAAAGCTATATTGCTTAAAAATTTTTTTTAGGGGAATTTTAAAAGTTAAAATTAAAAACAAAGGTCGTGTTTGGAATTGATCCTATTACAACTGTCCTTACCATTACTTTTGATGTTGTTGCGAGCCCTTCCCGCTATCGTTTGCTCCAAAACTCCCTCGTTCTCCTGAGGCGGGAAGAAGTTACACCCCAAACAGCCATTTATCTTGCAGAACGTACACATGTCGTTTTTGAAAAATGACAACATTGCCTCGTTGGTCGAGGGAACCGATGATGATGTGGCAATTCTGTTTGTCGCTCTGCCGCCGCCGCCCCCCGAAGATTATGTGCTTAAGCGCGGAGACCATAATTAAGAGCCCGTTTGGTTGGAGGATTCGTTCTTTGATTTGAATCATAGTTCATGGTTCGCTACAGTATTTTCTCTCATAAAAAATACACGTAAATAAAAAATAATTCTAATATCATGATTCTAATCCATTAACTAAACGGGCTCTAAGTGCTCCTCGTCCGTGGAGACGCGTAAGCTGGACCGAAACGACATGGTGCTCGAACTCGAAGCGCGGTGTCATTCGCAGTGGGTCTCCGCAGGAATATCTCGTATTTCGAGGGACTTGTTTTGAAAAGAAAATTTCTTTCGGTTTGAAGGTGGAGTTTTGAGATGGTTTTTAAGTTTTAAGGTACGACGAAAAAGTGGATTGGAAATAATATATGATGTGATTTAATTTTTATAGTACGAGAGAGAGAGAGAGGGGGCGGGAGGAAGGGTCCACGTGGCAGAAATGGGAAAGCGTGGTGACTGGTGAGTTAATCAAGGGGGGTTTCACTTTTTGACACGTGGGGGAGACACAGGGGTGCTTTGGTGGGGTAAGGTACTAAGGTTAGAGGCAGCTCCTGCGTTAAATGCCACGTCAGGTGCTTAGTTTCTCACTTATGTCTGCATTTGACACGTAGCTTCTCGAAGCTTCTTATCGACTTCTCTGTCCTTTCGGAGATTACTTCCGATGGTTCTTTTTTGCTGTCGTGGCAACGAAGGAGGTTTCCACCTAGACTTCTCTTTCGTTTGACGGCTCTTTCCCCCACCACCTTACACCACCTGTACTCTTTCCGCCTCCTAGACGATATTGCCTTATTTATTTATTTATGGTAGGGGCTCTTTAATTTAATATTAGATTTATACGTAAATAATTATGGATCTTAAATTATCATATAATATTAAGTTCATTTAAAAATAGTATATTAAGATTTAAGTAATTTAGGTATAGTTTATTTCACGAATTTGAGTCTTTAATTTAATGTGATATGTGATATTTTTTTAAAATTTTTTACTATAATAAAAAAAGTTAGATGTGACATTTTCAAAGAACTTTTTACTATAGAAATCTATAACTGAAGACTCGAATCGGTGAAATGAACGAGGCATTAGATTTTAATGTATCTAATAGGGTGTGAGTTTTTAATGTGTAGAGATTTAAAGGTAATTTTTATTTTTTTGATTAGTTAAAATAGAAAAATCAAAAGATAACAGAGAAATTATCTATATATAGTGGTTATGCTCCTCAGATCACACGTATTATCATAATTCTATTCTTTTCTGATATCTCATCATCAGAGAGAGAGGATAGAGAACGCTAAAGGATTCTCTAAGAAAACGTGTTGATTTGAAAGATAAACCGCACGGCTCTAGAAAGTAATTTACTGTCATGGATTCAAGTACGCTTGCACTTATTGTTCTGTTGATTCTTGGTGATTTAACAAAAACCATTCTCACCGTCTTTTATTTTCATTCTCATTTTCAAAGCATTTGCTAACTATATGTGATTTGGAGACCCTTTTTATTTTTTTACCTCAAAAAATAAATGTAAAAACTTATTCAAAAGCAGGTTGAAAATAATTCCAAACATGCCCTTAAAATCTTTATTTTTTGAATTTTAAAAAGTAGGGTTTAAAAAAACTTCCAAATAATTGACCGCTACTAATATTTACTTACCAGTTAGTTGACCTCGCTTACAAGAACAAAACTAGAAAAATTAGTCAGGAGAACGTGGACGTGATTGAACTAATGAGGTGGGGTAAATAAAAAGACGTTTTAAGGGAATAAAATACAATTTTTTAAAAATTTTATATGACTGAATTGAAATGCAAATTTTTAATGATAATGGAGATTTAACTATCATGTGTCTTTAAACATAATCTTAGAACACTCTACGATATTTTTATAAATTATATTTTTATAAATTTAGAAGATAATTTATTAAGTTTTAAAGTTCAGTAGGTAACTTGTTTTTTGTTGCTAAAAAGTAGGTAACTTGCTTAGTAACTCAAATTGAGGACACAAAATAGCCAAAAATGGTCTTAATGTGTTGACGTTTTGACAAGTGCAAAAAAAAAAAAAATACTTAATTGTTAATAATGATATGGCTGCCAAAGCAGATTTCTAATCTAATTGCTTAACGTAACATAATAATACTCGATAGTCTTTACTTTGTTTTTTTTTTCTTTTGGAAATAATATACTCGATAGTCTTTTATTATATCAAGTTTGGTAATTTTGGCACCAAAAACAGATTAAAAGATAGAAAAAGGCGTAGCCTGTGCTTTTTTCATAAGAGGATGGAAAAAAGAAAGAGCTCAAGCTCGACTATTAACTATTGATGGAAACAGCGTTGACCAACATGTGACCAAATGGCAAATAATCACAACTCGCAATTTGGTTTTCAAACTGAAAACTTCAACGATGATTGGTCAGCATTTTATGATTATGTTCCACTGGTCCAATGATCGTCATCGTCTTTGCTACTGACATGGGGAAAGACGGGAAACTAGGTTGTCAATGGCACTAGGGTGTTCATAAACCTGTACAACCCGTAAACCCATCCCGCATCACCCCAACCTAACCCGAAAAAAGTAACCCGCAGCATTATTTTTTAATTTTCGTCCCATTATACCTCCAACCCGAAGTGTTTGGGGCGGATTGTGGGTTGGGCTCATAACAACCCGCAACCCAACCCGCACAAAACATCCCTAGGATTAATTTGGCCCATTAATTTTACTTCCAGCCCGCACTGCTCACTGCCTCACTCAGGCCCAGCATTACTCACTCAGCCCAGCAGGCCTTCAGCCCATTCACTAGCGCATTAGGGGCTAGGGCAGGCAAGGCAATTAGGCAAACCGCATCTGAGCATCTCATTCTCTTTCTCGTCTCTTCCCAGTTCCCTCTCGGCCATACTGTTCTCTTGTGTCTCGGCTGGCACCACCCCTCTCCCCTCAAGCATTCAGTCCCACAACTCCCCTCAGGCCTTCGTCTCGGAGTCGGACTGTCGGAGCCAGAGGTAACGAAACCTCTCTCTCTCTCTCACTTCTTTCGCATCTTTTTTTTTTATTTTTTAGTGTTTGTTTGGATTGGAAATTTGATTTCTCCTTTGATATTTCTCGGTTCGTGATCGACTTGAAGAGTGGCTGGTTGGCAGAAGAGTGGCTGGTTGGCTGGTTGAAGAGTGGCTGGTTGAGAATATCGGCGGATTGGCAGAAGCTAGTGGTTGATCGGTTCGTGATCGGAAGAGAAAAACGAAAAGCATATGCACTTGGTAGCTGGAAATGTGTGAACCTAAATTGTGTGGTTGGTGAGTATGTATGTATCATACACATATCATGAATAAAGTTTCACTGCCATTGTTCACGATATATATGAGACAAATTAAGGACGTCAAAAGTATGCTGCCCGTTTCTACGTAGGACCCTGACTTTGGGCTACCATCACATAATTCTGTCAAAACCTGCAAGTCTGTATATCAATTTTTTATCTTAATCCATTTCATTTTTATTTTTAAAATTTGTGATTCTTTAGAGTCATATTGACTTCCAACACATAAACTTAAAGCTCATCAAGTTGAGTTGGTCGGTTTTGTTCATAAAATTACTTAGTTTTGGCCTTAAGATTTGGACAGTTCAACCATCACAATTCACAAGAGCTTATCCCAACTAAATATATATATATATAGGATTTAAATTTGTTCCTTTTTTAATGTGGAATATTTAAATTTGTCCTAGCTAGTTGAAAATTGCAAATACCTTTTCTGGGGCCATTCTCATTTCTCAGACATCAGGGCCTTCATAAATTACAAAAACAAAAGAAACTATAACCCATATTATTTAGGCACTGACCCATTAATTGTGCCAAGGCCTCTTATCTGCCCATTAATTAAATTTCAATTGAAGCTTAAATAACATTTGTTTAGAGTAATCATTAGAAATGAGCATTGGGTCCATTAGAGTATAATTATTATTTTAAGCCGAACTAAGGAGCAACCTAAAGCGGCACAAAGATAAAGCTTGTAGTTATTATTTTATATTTTTATTTTTTACCTTTTCAATCTCTGTCGTATTGTAGAATTGGACATAAATCAAACTACATTTATTCCACAATCAGTAACCTTTAAGGCATTTATTTGGGTGGGCAATAACACATGAAAGACAACAACATGAAAGGAAAAGAATTGCCACACCGGAGTAGTAGGCCTTTCTGTATCCAAAGATAAAACTGTACCTTACAGCTGCATTCCATCCAGTAATCAATTTAATCTGCTATCTTCCATGTTAGATTGAATACTGCACACTTCACCAATGTCTTGTTATGTGAATGGCGTGTTTTACGTTCTATGCACATTTCAAGGTTTACGTTCTATGCTCTCTGTTATGTGAATGGCTTGCTTTATATTTTCTGTTTAGGATGGACAAGTTCCTATCATCATCTGACAACCACACCCCAACCTCTGGAACTGTAGCATCATCTTCCCGATCCCCTAATCGTACAACAAACGAATTGCCTGTCTCTGACGTGGTTTTTAAAACACCAGCCCCTAGATCACCAAAAAAAGATGTGATTGATTTAGAATATGAGAATGAGGGGACATCTGGTAAAAAAAGGCCCATTAGGAAATCTGAGGTTTGGGATCATTTTACTATTAAGAAAGGGGGGAATACAGGTGATGAAAGAGGGGTGTGTAATTACTGTGGGAAAGACTATGCTTGTATTTCTAGAACGCACGGGACAAGTAGCATGTTGGTTCATTTAAGAAAATGCAAAAAGAATCCCTTTAGAGTTGAAGATAAGAAGCAGAAATTGTTAAGTTTTGGTGCGAGTAGTGAAAGTGGGAGTGGTTTGTTGGCAATTGGGTATAGTAAAGAAGCTTGTAGGAAAGCTTTAGCTAAGATGGTGATCATGGATGAGCTGCCTTTTAGGAGTGTAGAAGGGGATGGGTTTAAACAATTTTGCCAAGTGATGCAGCCTAAATTTATTCCTCCTTCAAGAATAACAGTTGCTAGAGATGTTTTGCAATTGTTTAGTGAGGAAAAGGCTAAATTAAAAGTTTCTTTATGCAAGGATTGTAAGAGGGTGTCCTTTACAACTGATGGTTGGACTTCTTTGCAAAACATACACTATATGTGTCTAACTGCCCACTACATTGATTCTGATTGGAAGCTTCAAAAGAGAATTATCAACTTTTGTACCATGCCAAATGGAAAAGGGGAAACCATTGGGAGGTTGATTGAGCAATGTATGCATGGATGGGGGCTTGAAAAGGTGTTCACGGTGACAGTAGATAATGCTGCTGCCAATGATTCAGCCTTGAGTTATTTCAAACGGAGGGTGAATGGGTGGAAGGGCGCTGTTTTGGACGGTGAATTTCTCCATCAGCATTGTGTTGCTCACATTGTTAACGTCATTGTAAATGAAGGACTAAAGGAGATGCATAGCTCAATAACAGCAATTCAAAATGCTGTTAAGTATGTCAAATCTTCTCCTGCAAGGTTACAAAAGTTCAAAGATTGTGTGAAGCAAGAGAAAGTTGAATATAAGGGTTCGTTGGTTTTAGATGTCCCAACTAGGTGGAACTCAACATACATGATGTTAGATATTGCTATTAAGTTCCAAAAGGCTTTTGATAGATATGAAGAGGAGGATGAAAAGTTCTTAGGATACTTTTTGGAAGAAGAGGGTGGGAAGAGAAAAGTGGGACCACCAATGGAGGAAGATTGGGCAAATGCTAAGGTTTTTGTTCAATTTCTTAAGACTTTTTATGAAGTCACTTTGAAATTTAGTGCATCACAACATGTCACTTCCAACACTTTTT